>NC_068986.1:106075279-106077492 GCF_001194135.2 Octopus bimaculoides
TTTAGCGAAAACACCTAAAGCTCCACGAGGCTCCGGCAGGGGATGGTGGCGAACCCTGCTGTACTCTTCCACCACAACTTTCTCTCACTCTTACTTCCTGTTTCTGTTGTGCCTGTAATTCAAAGGGTCAGCCTTGTCACACTGTGTCACGCTGAATATTCCCGAGAACTACGTTAAGCGTACACGTGTCTGTGGAGTGCTCAGCCACTTGCACGTTAATTTCACGAGCAGGCTGTTCCGTTGATCGGATCAACTGGAACCCTCGACGTCGTAAGCGACGGAGTGCCAACAACAATGGAGCAGGAACAAACCGGCAAAGAAACCACAACAACAATATCAAACGAACGAGAATCTACGGGTTCCCTCAAGAGTAGGCTGAGATTTAAGAGAGAGATTTAGCAGCTAATAACGTAGTCTTCAATATATTCTGTCTGAAAATAAGATATGACTTCGTGGTTGTAACACCTTTAATTATGCCTGATCGATTAGAGCTGACATGAGAAGAAAAGCCAATACATATCCGGCTGCTACTACTACTGTTGCTGTTGTTGTTGTTGTTGTTGTTGTTGTTGTTGTTGTTGTTTTCCTCCTTCTTCTTCTTCTTCTTGCTCGTCTCTTGGTCGTCGTTTTCGTTTTCTTTGGCAGAATCTTTAGCACGCCAGCGAAAATGCTAAGCGGCGTTTCGTCTGACATTATGTTTTGAGTTCAAATTCTGCTGAGGTCGACTTTGCCTTTCATCCTCCCGGGATCTATGTAATTGACTACACTCATCCCCCAAATTTCAAGGCCGTGTGCATGTAGCAGAAATGATTATTATTATCATTATTATTATTATTTTTATTATTATTATTATTATTGTTGTTGTTGTTGTTGTTGTTGGTTTTTTTGGGTTTTTTTTTGCTGTTAACTGGCAGAATCGTTAGAACGCCAGGCAAGATGCTTAACGGTATTTCGTCCGCTTTTACCTTTTGAGTTCGAATGTCGCCATGGCCGACTTTGCCTTTCATCCTTTGGGAGTCGTTACAATAAGTAACACTTGAACACTGGGGGTAGGAGGAGATGTAATCGACTCATCCCCTCCCACAAAATTGTTGCCCTTGTGGCAAAATTTGAAACCATCATTATTATTATTATTATTATTATTATTATTATTATTATTATTATTATTATTATTATTATTTTCATTTATGGCGCCTGGATAACATTTATATGATCAAAGTCAATTACACATCAATTTTGGGTCCCAACTGGCTTCTGCCTACTTTCAAACCCCACTCGGCCGCTGGCTTCGCTTCTTCCCCACCCTTTCGTCAAACATTCCCAGTTTTATATTCCTAGCATCACAATTCCCCACCTTAATATGTCTACTCAAATTCTTCCTGCCTTCATCAACAACTCCTCCATTCTTGCCCATAGTATTGTCATACATACACATACAATACATGCATACATGCATACATTCATACAAACACACACACACACACACACACACACACACACACACACACACACACACACACACACATATATATATAATTCAGTAATAGGATAAAGACTTTATAAAAATTTATCAAGTAGTTAGCGTGAAAAAACCTCATAAGAGGAAAAACCCCCCATCATTTTTCCCTATAAATATATTTAATTTATATAAGGGCATTACTACACAATAACGCCTCACGCTAAGATGGACTTCAGAAGTCAAACTACTATAATAATCACACACACACACACACATATATATATATATATACATACAAACACACACACTCATATTCAGTAGAACCCCGTAGTACGAGTAATTTGCTGTGAGAGTCGAGACGTGCGAATTTTTGTCTTGTATTATTGTTTTCTTTTTACACTTTGACTTGTTTCAGTCACTTCACTACGGCCATGATGGAGCATCGCTTTAAAGGGCTTTTTTTTAGTCGAAGCAATCACTTCAGGACATATTCTTTGTAAGCCTAGCACTTATTCTATCGGTATCTTTTCCACACACACACGCACACACAATGTTTCACCAAAAAAGGAGAGTTATAATTGTCGCTAAATATTAGGAAATATCTACATTGCTAGAAATAAGAGGTAAAGCGCTCCAATGGTTTAATTAATGCACATGAATGGAAATATATGCACTAACAGGGAACATTATTGTCTGAAAAATGCCGTTATATATATATATATATATATATATATATATATATATATATATATAT
>NC_068986.1:106077504-106082884 GCF_001194135.2 Octopus bimaculoides
TATATGTATATAACGACATTTTTCAGACAATAATATATATATACCGGGGTAAGCACATAAATGCTAAACAAAACTGTCCGACGAACGGGTGCATGAAACTCTGAGTAACAGTTTGAGTGATATTTCTGCTGCTTTTTAATAATAATAATAATAATAATAATAATAATAATAATAATAATAATAATAATAGATGTTGAAGGTAGGAATGTCACTATCCTCTGGGATTTTCCAGTCAACGATCCCGGCTAATTGACCAGACATAGTAATTAAAGACAAAGAAGAAAATACCTGTAGACTAATAGATGTAAGTGTTCCCACTGATAAAAATATGTTTCAAGGTATTTTGACAAATTAAGTAAATATAAGGACCTGGAAACTGAAATACAAAAGATGTGACATCTTAAAATGAGAACTTTTCCCGTTAGTGTAGGTACCCTAGGTATGATTAAAAAGGGATGTCAGAAACATCTAGATAAGGTCCCAGGAGAACCATATCTCACAGAAATCAAAAAAGTTGTGCTGACAAGTACTGCCCACATCCTTAGAAAAACCCTGTACATGAAGATATTGGCCACGGAATGATTTTTCTCTCCATTTCTTCTTTAGTATATATTGTAGTTCTGTTTCCATGTTTTCTTTTTTTTTGTTTCTTTTCTTTGATCATTTCTGCTATGTTGTCATCTGAGATCAATGTATCAGTGTAGTTGGTCCTGTTTTGTATTTTGTCGCCTCAGAAAAAAAAAAAAAGAAGTGTTTTCTTCTTTTCGTGTTGCTTCATTGCATCTAGTAGTCGTCAATTTTTGTTTCTAATATTTTTCTAGTTCGACTTCTGTTATGTTATAGTAGTTCTCTACCTGCTCAAGGCCTCCTCCTCCTCCTCCTCCTCCTCCTCCTCCTTCTTCTTCTTCTTCTTCTTCTTCTTCTTCTTCTTCTTCTTCTTCATATTATTTTCTCTTTATCACAGGTTTTGTTGGAGCTCCTGAAGCCTTTCATTCGTAGCGAGCTTACACACCTGCAGCCTACGGTACCATGCTATGCATTCTTTTAAGCTATCTAACACTTTCCTGATTATTCTGGAAAGAATACAGAGAGAGGATGAAGAAAACGTGTTGAGTTCAGCGGTTCAACAGATATACGCGCGCGCACACAAACACAAGTACTCACACATTACAGACAGATATTTACTTATGTAGAGGGAGAAAAGTGTCGGTAGCGTTACAATAAATAACGATAAAAATGTGACACAGGGGGACAGCAAAGAAACATACGGTAAAACAATGGACGCGGATAATTCCTCACTTCATTACTCATCGACTAAATATGATCGCAATGTTGAAACCTGATATTCTTCAACTTATCGGTGTCTGTAACATAAGCTGCTGAGGTATAAATGAAAGGTCACGATAGACGAATACCTTCAGCCATACTGTTTAGGTGTCAATATTACAATTAAAAGACTCCTATTAATTCATTGATGATACCGGAATGAATATCCACAATAGAGTAATGCTCCTTTATTTTGACAAATAAACTCTTGTATACATGTGTCCTCTCTGCGACTCTTAAACAGTATTTTGAACGCATGAAAGAGGTAAACAAAGGCAAGATAAAGAAAGAAAACCTTCTATCAGGTACTTGAATGCGGGAATTAGTTCGTTGATCTATGGATATCTAGCAGTTTATAAATTTATAATTATAAATATAAATAATAGTGTAATCTATGATTAGAAATAATTGTTTATTGATTGAAACATAAGTATGCATACACACACAAATATATGTACGCGTGTGAATATGTATAAGTTGTTTGTCTTATTACTTAGTGAAAACATGTAAGATATTTTATTAGTGTTTAGATGTTTGATATATCGGTTGTTTTTATATTTAACTAGATTTGTTTAAATCTGTATCTAGTTATTGTTGTAATTGTTTTTAGGGTTCTTAAGGCTATATTAAGTTTATCTGTATTAGTTAGATTTATTTGACTTCATGGTGAAGATTACGTTGAGAGATTAAAGGGCTTGTGGATTATAGGCAGACTAATTCTACACGTGGCTAGAAATGAATAAAATCGTATCCTACGATGTCACGCAAAGATCGTGCAATCATAGAATATAACATCCGAATAAAAGATATAAAAGATTATAAGAATTCAATGTTATTGTCAGTGCGAATATGCCTGATGCACGTTCGAACTGGGGAACAAGCTACTCACTGCGTTTTGTCACGGAGGATATATCTCGCTTGTTAGCAGACCTAGGTCAGCTCGCAGCGCCATCTACGTAGAAAAGTATAAGAGAGGCAATCTCTTCAATCAACGCGTAGCGTCGTCATCTGCCTAATGTTTATGATCGATGAGGAGATAACTACTCCGAAATGCAAGCATCTCACGGTGTAGGTAGATGGCGCTGCGAGCTGATCTCGGTGTAAACACTATTTGTTAACAAGCGAGATATATTCTCCGCGACAAAAGGCAGTAAGTAGCTTGTTCCCCAGTTCGAACGTATGTCAGGCATATTCGGACTGGTAATAACATTGAAGTTTTACTTATCACTGCTTAACCCTTCCCCTCCATAATCAGAATTCATTGTTGAAAACGCTGTGTTTGCTGTAATAGAGCTCATGCCAAGATTTGCCTGGACATTAGATGCATCGTGGATCACTGATGTTAAAACAGGAAAACTATTAGCCACGTTCAGAAATGCCAACAGTTCATTGCATATCCTGGTTATCTGCATAATTATTTCAACCAACGAGAATATGCAGTTAAGCGAAATCGACTTCAGTATGGAATTATGAAAACACAAATATCTATACTTGAAGTAATTTCACCAAGGAAAAGCCTCTTTCTACTTCGGCTGAGTTTATTGCATTTGTATTCAAAATTCGTATCACAATTCCGAGAAGTATCGGACGTATCAAGAAACCTGTTTAGAGAAGTAATGTTTAAGTGTGAGGTAGGTACTTTTTTGATATATAGGAGGTTACACCTGTATGTCTCTTGTTTAAATAATGCTATTGATGCTGAGATGAAGGACTTAAGACCTATAACTAGATACACGATCGACTTTGCGGGCCTTCGCATCAGTGAGGCGGGCTTGTACGCTGTAATACTGTTGTGAAGAAAGTCCCAACACAGCACATTCTGTCCTGATGACCTCTGAAATATATTAACATTCGGTACGCGGAGCTTTCGATTGGCAGCATTTGCACAAGCAAACTATTTGCAAAGCTCAACCGAATTCTATTTTCTATATTGTTAAGAGTATCATTTAAATCAATTAAACATTTTAGAACTATTTTAAAATCATCCATTTTTTTTACTTAAGATAAAAATGGCCACGGACGTTGTTTTTATCACATCATTCACGTGACATCAAACTGAATTTTCACTTATCCACCAGACCGAAAATCTCTTCAACCATGTTCCAACGTTCTTTATCAGTTGCAGCCATTTATTTTAATTTACAAGATGTGAATCTCTGCTGAGTGTCTTTAATTTTCCTCTTGCCAAATATTTGCTTACCAAGTCTCAAAGACTTTCTGATTTCTCCAGTTTTCCATGAGATAAGATCTAAAATATCAAAGATGCAACTCAGTTGATCCCTTCGCCGCAAAATGTTCACCTTTGTGCATCTCTTAGAAATTAAGTTTTTCTTATCTCATTCATTTTACATTTATTTTTCCATGCTAGCATAAGCAAGACATATATATTAAAGCAATATTTTACAGTTAGATTCTCTTCTTCTTTATTAAATTATGTACTACGTTATTTACTCAATATATTTAGATTCATTTAGAAAAATTTGAGCCTTTTTTAAAGAATTTTATCTCCCACTTAAGGTGGATAACATTTTGTTTTGTATTAATACTACTTCTGGCGCAATTAATTACTCTTTTTAATCATTTTATCTGTGCAGCAATCACTTAATCATTTAATTTTCTTCAAATTCCATTCATTTAAAAGCATATTTTTGCAGCGCTTAATCAACATTTCAGAGTATTTACTAACCTTACAATTTACTCTAAAAGGTTAACTGATTATACTGATTTACTTACGAATGCTTATTTTTCAACCGGTTTCACTTTGCGAGGAAACTTATATACGTATCAACATATAATATTTAACATTTTGAAAGAGTAGATTGATATCTCTACGGTAATTTGGTAGACTTGAAGCTACAAGTTCGTAGACAGGTACAATACGTCAAACAATTGTCACTAGGGAGACATAAGTGTGTGTGTGTGTGTGTGTGTGTGTGTGTGTGTGTGTGTGTGTGTGTGTGTGTGTTTATGTATATGCTGCAGTTGTTTTACTTGTTTTGTTCTAGGTTCTTTGTTCTTTCTTTCATTTCTTTCTTTCTTTCTCTCATTTCTTTCTTTCTTTCTTTCTTTCTTTCTTTATTACTTCCCCTTTACTCTTCCTATCCATTCCACTGCACCATTTTTTTCCTCTTCGTCGCTGCTTGTCCGATGCATCTCTGTCTCCTCATACACACGCCTTTCCAATCACATTCGCATGCACGCACAAATATGTTTAACACAAACACTCTTTCTCTGCGTCTCTTTTTGTTCATCTCTCTGCCCCCCTCTCTCTCTGTCTCATTAGCTACCAGTTGTGTGTGCGTGTGTGAGTGCGTGTATATATATATATATATATATATATATATATATATATATATATGCATACACACACACACAGAGCGAGAAAGAGGGAGTAAGCGAGGTGTGTACATGTGTGCGTACGTGTGTGTGTGTGTGTCTGTGTGTGTACCTTTTTAAATTACCCTCATCGATAATATCTAAGCCATCCGTCGATACCGGTTGTTTAACACGTTCTTGTTAGAAATGCTTGCGCCAACTCCACAACAGAGTTTCAAGGCGAATAACATTTTCGATTCGCTTCTTTCTTTCTTCCTTTCTTTCGTTCTTTCGTTCGTTCGTTCCTTTTTCCTTTCTTTCTTTCTTTCTATCTTTCCGTTTCTTTCTTTCCTTCTTTCTCTCATTCTTTGTATGTCAGTGTTTGTGTACGTGTGCCAGTGAGTACGCTCACATAATGAGTTTTGATATCATTACAAGCTTCCACCTTGTAGGGTAGATTGCATTCACAGCAGAAACTATGTTACCCAAGATGGATGAAAAATCAAATCAACCCCACAGGGATTTGAACTCAAAATCTAAACAAACGTAAGTAAATACCACATGGAATTTTCTTCAATGCTCTACCAATCAAAAAATATTTAAAATAATAACAATTATAGCATAAAAATATCATCACAAATTTCCAGACTTTAAAATCTATAAAAAGAATGTTCATACACACACACACACACACACACACACACACACACACACACACACACACACACACACACACACA
>NC_068986.1:106083389-106090616 GCF_001194135.2 Octopus bimaculoides
TATATAATTGTTGAAATCGGTTCGTCAACGACTAGTAGATCTTTGCATTAGCCTGTGCCGCATCTCTGGCAATAATGGCAGGAAATTCTTCACCAATTCTTCCTTTAGCTATCGTGATGTTGTCTCAAAGAGTAAAAACTTTTTAAATTCACAATATGAAGACGTAATTGCAGGCTTGAGATGTCAAATGTCACAAATAATCAATCGACCAATATACACTCGCACACGTATACATGCGCGCGAACTTATATCCACCCGAACACACAGAAATTATCTTTAATACAATATCTTCTATCGCACGTACATCTTACTTTACGAGATAAGCCTTTTATCAGCTGTGATGTAGAGAGAACAGTGATTTCGGTACTTATTCGAAGACTGTTCATTGCATCAGTGCAAGTCATCTTTGATGTTCTTACAGAATGTATTGGTTCCTTTTCCTCACACCATGGGACGATTTTCTCTCCATTCTATCATTGTGTAATCCACTCAATCACCACGTCAGTCTAGGGTCAGCCGCAACAAACTTAACCTTGTAGTAATTATTCGATGTTGAGGTTAAAGTCTGTGCTTTCAGTTTTGAGCTTAACTTTCACATGATACCGCCATATCTACAATCATGCTTTCTTTACTTCGCTCTGAATTTGCAAGTCACGGGGATGAGACGTTTTGACACGGTCGTTTTGCCGCTGCTTGCTAAGCGTTGCTGATTCGACGCTGTCTTATTTGCTATCAGGTGTTTTAAAGTTTCGTTCACTCTCTCTCTCTTTCTCTCTCTCTCTCTCTCTCTCTCTCTCTCTCTCTCTCTTTATCTCTTTCTTTATCTCTGTTTATGTATTTCAGCGTCTAGTTATGTGAGTGAATATGTGTAATGTATCTCTCTCCCTCCCCCTCCTTCACTTTCTCTATCTGCATGTGTATATTTCTGTGTGTATGTGTGTGAGTATGTGTGAGTGAGTGAGTGTGTGAGTGTGTGTGTGTGTGTGTGTGTGTGTGTGTGTGTGTGTGTGTGTGTCTGTCTGTCTGTGCTCGTTTGCCCGTGTCAAAACCTCATATGTCACAGTGTACCGTCACCAAGACAGGTTGAATGTCGTACCAAATCATTTACATACAAATCATCTCATTCCAGCAAATCACATCTCTGCTAGAATATCGTGGAACACGTTACAAACACATCAAATCCTACCTCCACCTCTCCATTGGGCATTAATAGCTTAATACTTTTATTTCATGTGCCCTCATCATGTTCCTCTCCCAAGACCCAGTCAAATAATTCACTAATTTCCATAGACAAATTGGGCCATGTTTTACGATCGGACTATTTTCCTTTTGTAACTATGGTTGGGTGTTTTTACTCTGATTCTGTATCATCCAGTCATTAGCACCAGTAATAATCATGGCATTAATTAGGTTAAGTTACTCACTGCACTTGGTCCTTGTATTATGTAAATCATAGGGTTCCTGTTTCAGTCGATTTTCTTGTCATAGTTGATAGTAATGGACTGTTACATTATTGCGTTCGTCAGAATTTTCAGGACTTAGGTATATATACGGGAATGTTCTGGAAGAATCTACATACACTCATGATGCGGTGGCCAGAGCGGTCTGGAAGAGGATAACAAAAAAGAAAATCCTAACTGAAAAATTTGATTATATTGAGACCGATGAGTGAAAAGAACATTGGTGGAACTAAAAAATGAGAAAGTGCTCCGAAATTTAAACACCACCGGTCAGATATTGCTGTGTGAAACCCCAAGAAAAATACGTTCTGGTGTGGAAATCAACTACCCTCTGGATACCAACGTTTTCCGAAAAATACTGGTGACAGAGGACATTTATGGGACTCTGATAAGAAGTTTGCAACCCAAGTCCCGACGATACGCTTTCAGATTTGTACATATTTTTGGATGAACAGGATATGTACCGACGCGTCTAGAGCTAAATAAGCCTGAAGTAAGGATTTCAAAACCGTTATGTCGTAACCAAACGTGATCCCATTAGAGATTAAGAGGATTACTTATGGAATTATTTATTTTAAAAGGAGGTGAAAAATGATCTGAGGTTGACTCATCGTAAGCATAGTCCAAAGGTGGAATGGAAGATGTGCAGTTGGTCCTTTAGAGCTGGTTCAAAAATAGATACGCAATACACACAGACACACTGAAACAGTAGGCACACACACACACACACACACACACACACACACACACACACACACACACACACACACACACACACACACACACACACACACACACACACACACAGGTATTATTATTATTATTATTATTATTATTATTATTATTATTATTATTATTATTATTATTCAGTAGTCTTTTTTTAGCACGTGCTTTCCCTGCACTACTGAGCGCAGCTCTGTGTGTCTTGGGTATGTGCTATGGTCTGTTGAGATGTTTCTTATTTTCCCTGCATTAAAAGTGTTTTACGTAGTATGTGTGCGGTGCCTAGTAGTACTATTTTTTTGTATGTTATATACACTTGTAGGTCCTGGTGTTTTGGTTAAGTATTTGTCTGAATGTTGTTTTTTTTTTATCATACCCAATGCGCCTATAATTATAGAAATTGTTTCTGTTATTAGGCTCCAAATCCGAGTTATCTCTATTTCCATATCTTTGTATTTTGAAAGTTTCTCCGTTTCTCTTAGAGAAATGTTGTCATCTGTTGGTATTGATACATCGATTAGGAGGCATCTTTTTTCTTTTTGATCTCTGACAACTATATCCGGTCTATTAGCACAGATTGACCTTGAACTTCGCTGTGCATGAGCACTATGTTTTAATGTTCTAGCTCACTGTCGCTGATTACAGCAGTGCTTGGAAGGGAGGTGTGTAGCGTGTGTTCATAGCATTGATCATGACAAAGAAATTTGAGCAGAGAATCTGCATCAAATTTTGTCAAAGCTTGACGATACCTGCTCAGAGGCCTACGCAAATTTTCACAACATTTCCAGCGTTCTTGAGACAATTAAGGAGATCCTCTGCAACTGGAATCCGAGTGTCATTTTAGTCAGCTGAAAGCAGTTTTGGCACAAACTTGGCAGAAACGCGTCTCATACCCAGATCTCCAGTGATTAAGGACTGAACTGAACCGAAACCAATCTGCACATACACTGATAACTCACCGATGGTGATTCGACGATTTCCCCTCACAGCTGCACTCACATCTGCGATGTTTGTCTGAGTTATGCTGGTTGAAGGTCTCCCAGAACGTTCGCCACTATCGACATTTTTTCGGCTATCCTGGAGACGTCTGAATCCCTCGTACACTTGTATAATTCTCATACACGCCTCTCCATACACTTCCTGCAAATTTGTGTAGGCCTGTGAGCAGATATCGCCATGGCAACTTTCTCATGGTCAATGCGACAGCCACATGTTACACGCCTTAATTCCAAGCACTGCTGTAAACAGCGGAAGTGAACTAGAATGTTAAAACTTAGTGAAAATGCACAACAGAGGTGAAGGTGAATCTGTGCCAAGCAGCTTCACTCTGCCGTCTTTAGCTTCGTTACTATGGTAACAATCCGGATAATTATTGATCAGACCTCGTATATACATACATATATACATACATACACACACACACACATATATACATGCATGTATGTATGTGTGAGTGTTTGCGTGTTTGTTTTTATGTTCAGTTATAACAATCTGTTGGATTATACTATATTTATTGTTCTTAAGAAAGAACGCTATTAAGAGTGACTTGGAAGTTTCGGGTAGTTAAGCCACTGCTGGGCTGCGATCGTAGTCCGACGATGGATTAACTACCCGAATCTTCTAAGTCACTGTCAATAGTATTCTTGTCAAACTATATTCTATATTTTCAAGTGCATCATCATCGTAATATATATATTATAGATTTTTCTCACCGTTTTTTTTTTCTTTCTCACTCAATTTTTTCCTCTCAATCCTTTCTGTCGAAGAGCGTATGCTCGAAATGTCAAAGCCTTTCCAATTCTTTCCGAGAGTTAAACTAATACACTTGCTTGTTGTTCTTTAACCTTTCTTCGTCTTTTGTTTTCTGTAAATTTCAACTATATATGTGCGAGTTTGTTTTTACGTTCAGTTATAAGTATCTGTTGGATCATGCTATATTTATTGTTCTTAAGAAAGAACGCTATTGAGAGTGATTTGGAAATTTCGGGCAGTTAAGCCACCATTGGGCTATATTCCCCATGTTGAACCGCTGAAATCTACAAGTTTTTTTTTTCTTTCTCTGTTTATTTCCTCTTATTCCTTTCTGTTGAAGAGCGTAAGCTCGAAGCATAAAATACTTTTTCATTTTTCCCAAGCGTCAAACTAATACATTTGCATTCACACACTAATGTGAACACGAAGCAACAAAACATGGAGAAAGTAGTACTCGAATAGCAAATTTAAGTACGATAATATTTGATTGAAGATGACAAAACTTCACAAAATGATACTCTTTAATTCTCTGTAACACTTTGGTGTTTCACGAAACTAATCGGTTACGTGGAACACCAATCAACAGTTTGTGATGTCCTTTCAGCATCGATGAAGTAATATACACACACTAGGGCGGCGAGCTGGTAAAATCGTTAGCACGCCGGGCGAAATGCTTAGCGGTATTTCGTCTGTCGGTACGTTCTGAGTTCAAATTCCACCGAGGTCGACTTTACCTTTCATCCTTTCGGGGTCGATAAATTAAGTACCAGTTACGCACTGGGATCGATGTAATCGACGTAAATACTTTGTCTGTCCTTGTTTGTCCCCCTCTATGTTTAGACCCCGGTGGACAATAAAGAAATAAATATACACACACTACATGTGCACATATATACAGATATGCATACATACATAATACATACATACATGCATATATACATACACATATACATGCATACACACATACATACGTACATGCATACATAATACATACATACATACATATATACATACATATATACATACATACATACATACATACAAGCGCATACATAAATCTACACAAACATTGCAGACACATATATAGAAACTCATAAACACACACACACACAAACATGCATACATACGAGTGATTGTGCGTGTGTTTGTGAGCGTATACCTATTTGTACATTAACACGCATGCAAATGTATTTATAATGTATACACACACATCTACACATTTATATATATTACAAAGCAAATCAGCATTAAATTGGTCCATAACAGTGAAGAGAAGTAATTATAAGCTCTGAGCTAGAAATATTTCAGGAAAAAAGGTTCCGCCAATTACACTTTAAAAGAAATTTTATTTCACGAATGTTCCAGCATGGAACGTTAGCTAAATAAAATAGGTTAGTTTAACGGTCTAGGAAAACGAGCTTAGGGAATTCAAAAATCAATAATGTGAACCAAATCACTTAATAAAAATAGTATTGTTGAAATTAGTTTACTGAGCTAAATCGATTTAAGTTTGTGATACTATCAAATATAAATGCACAGTGATAAATCGTTTTGCTATTATTTCTCAATTCTTTAGAAATATTTTCTGTAAGTAACAGTTTTAAATCCTCTGTACAGTCGCTGAATGCCATCTATAAAATAGTAAAACAGAAAAAAAATGTTTATTATTTACATTATTTATATTATTTACATTTGACGGATATTTGTCCTCACCTTGTTTGTTTACACAACGTTTCGGCTGATATACTCTGCAGCCCACGAGCATATGGCGCAGTGGTTAACAGCGCAGGCTACTAACCCCAAGATTCCGAGTTCGATTCCAGGCAGTGACCTGAATAATAATAATAATAATAATAATGACAACAACAACAACATCGAAAAATACCTTAGGAATGAGAACTCAGGTCCGAAATTTCCCCAAGACACCCGATGAAGGCTGGAGGGTATATCAGCCGAAACGTTGTGTTAACAACAAACAAGATGAGGACAAATATCCGTCAAATGTAATTAAGGTAAATAATGTACATAATTCCTCATATAGAACAGAAAAATGTTTCTCTACATTTCAAGGTATTTAGTCATTTCGTGGGTGTATAGTAGAGTGGTAAGCGCCTGTTCATACCTCGGATATCAAACTAGTCTTCTCATTCACAGCTAACAAGTCTCAGAGCCATACTTTAGATCGTGTTGGTGTGTTTCTGCCCACTCCGATGTTTACACATGGCCAGTTTTATGTTGCTACGATCAGAGCAACGGATTCAGCTAATTTGAAAATTAGTGCTGATCAAACACAAAATATCGTTTACAAAGAAGTTTTGAAAACATAATAATACCATGAATATGTACTAAGTAAAGCTGTATATACGTATAATCAAAACTAACCGTTATTTATATTTCGTTACATTTCTAATGCCATATTTCAGTATAAATACATTCATCTTACAGTTATTATTATTGTTCACCCTTCTGGGTAGATTTGCTGTTATATTTAAATGATAAACATCTGGCAAGTTTTACAATTTTTCACAGTTCCAGTGATAGCTTGTATCTGTAGTCTTCGAATTAGTTTTCTCCTTGCTGGTTTTCAGAAGCCTAATTTCTCAAGATTGGTATTTAGGCAGTGTGTTACATATCCCAGGGCCCCAATAATTACAGGCATAAACATGAACTTGTAATCTAGATAGAGTATGTATGTATGCATGTATGTATGCGTCTATGTATGTATGCATGTATGTATGTATGTATGTATGTATGCATGTATGCATGTTTGTATGTATGTACGTACGTATGTAGAAATATATGTGTGTATGCATGTACATTTGTATATATATGTGTGTGTGTCTATATATATATATTGACATAATGTCTATCTATCTATCTATCTATCTATCTATCTATCTATCTGCACACACACATACACGCACACACATTCACGCACACACACACACACGCACACGTGCGTATATACACATATACATACATACATACATACACACACACACATACATACATACATACATACATACATACATACAAGTACTAAGGACGTGCTGGAAAGGCTTTTATCATGAAAGCAAGAATATTCTTTATGTACACACTGAATTTTCAGAACTGAAAATGAATAGATAAAAAACTATAATCCATGAGTGAGTACTAATATTAAGAAACATGCCGTGCTTAAATATACTTAACAGTGAAACAGAAGGAAAGCCATAAATATCAAGAAGCATAAAAATAAGGAGCTTTAATTGGTCCTGCCATGCAAATATATATCTCACAACTGAAGAAATGG
>NC_068986.1:106094915-106103195 GCF_001194135.2 Octopus bimaculoides
GTCGACCAAAAGCCTTTTGAGTGGATTTGGTAGACGGAAACTGAAAGAAGCCTGTCGTATATATATTTATATGTATGTGTGTGTGTGTGTGTGTGTGTGTGTGTGTGTGTGTGTTTTCCCACCAACATCGTTTGACAACAGATGCTGGTGTGTTTACGCCCCCGTAACTTAGCGGTTCGGCCAAAGACCGATAGAATATGTACTAGGCTAACAAAAAAAAGTCCTGGGGTCGATTTGTTTGACTAAAGGTGGTTCTCCAGCATGGCTGCAGTCAAACGAGTGAAACAGTTAAAAGAATAAAAGAATAAAAGATTGTACATAATTCCTCATCTCTTAAATATAGAACTGGATGTAGGTTAGATTACCATTCTGTATATTAATGGCTGGCTTATAGAAATTACGATTATTATCATTACTACATAACACTGAGTTTCCTGAAACAACTTTCGAATTAAAAGATTACATACATCCTTCGTATTTTATTCTATAATTTTGTGATCCATGTAAATATATTTATAGTTTTGGTTGGTATTAGAATATCTTAAAAGTGTGAATATTTAAATATTCATTATGTGTCAGATAACAAGTAATATCATGATGAAAAAATGTTTTATAGAATTCTATGGTAATAAATATAATTATCAATTCTTCGCTGGTAATCACCATTTTCTTTTACAATACATGAAACTAACATACTGGTTATAAAGTGATGCTTTATCGAGCATACGTCTCGATAGGTTGTAGTTTACAGCAATAATTCTTATATATCACAATAAAGTTTGTGTAACAATCTACAACCATATTTACAGCATTATACAAAAATGGCGCAGATTACGTCTTTAATAATCTTTTATGTTTCATCATATATCATTGTTTGCAATTAAAGAACAGACATACACACACGCACGTAAGCAATTCCACCACACACACACATACACATACTTTATGTACTTCATTGTACTATACACTCATCTTCAGCTACAATTACATTTTGCATAACGGAGTAGATTGCAATATATGTTATCATATTCTGTAATAGGATGCAAATATTATATTATAATGTTATTAACAATATTTCATTATGGGATAGCGATAAATCTTTACAGTAATATCTTCATCACATACCGATCTACAGATTGTATTTTCGGCTATATTAACTCGATTTTATGATTGTTTTTAGTGTATATGTCACATACTTAATAGAACACTTATGATATATAGAGCGAGTTTGGAGTACATTTGACAGTTTGCATTAACGGAAAAGAAAAGGCAATAACACAAAAGTAGTAAAAAATATTAAATCATATCAACTAGAATCAGTGGTTCTCAAAGTGGACGGTACTTCCCCCGCTCCGACCCTGTGGGCGGTAGAAATATCAAGAGGGGCAATAATAGGGTGGCCAAAAGGGGGTGATGAATGTAACCCCCCCCACTATTCCCCACCCCCAAATAATTTCTTAATTAGGTTAAGTTTTATTTGTGAAATACTGTTGTGTTGAATTTGTTACAGAAAGTGGTCTACGTTTATGGTGCTGAGGTGGGGGTGGAGCGATAGCAATGAGACTCGAGCGTCAAGGGGGCGGAAGTCCGAAAAAGTTTGGGAACTACTGAACTAGATTATAGCTGGGAGATAACAGTGTACTGAAAGTAGCCGCCCTCAGCTTTCACCAAGGCCTCAACAGGGCTCCGGAACCTGGCATAGGCATCCCTCACTGTATTCCATGGAAGATTTTCGAAAACCTCTTTGATCCTGTCCACTAGCTCCCCCTTAGTATTACAAGCAGAGCGATTGGTGTCTTTCCCAGCCACGCCCCACACATGGTAATACATGATATTACAACCGGGAGAATTAGGGGGCCAAAAACTGGGGCTGGTGAAGTCGTGGAAATTTTCTGACAAGCACTTCTGAGTCTTTCTGGAGATATGACAACGAGCAGACCTCTTCTTTCACACATATGACCTTCCAGCAGCAATCCCCTCCAGCCAGGGTTTGACCATAATCCCCAACAACTTCACATAGCCGCCGGAGTTAAGCCTGTAGCCCTGTTCGAAGATGTGGGGACGAACCCCGGCGTACGCATGCAATGAGAATGCCTGCTATGTCCCTTCCAGCTGACCACAGTCACATAGTCTTTGTTGCAGCTGTTCATGTCACGTCATACAGCCGTTTCAGTGTCTACAGAACATTGAGCAGCAGTCATGACGTCAGCATTTCAATACTCGCTGCGAATCATCAAGCTATATGTAACTCTATTCTAATATTCAGGTAGCTTCCAGTCCTCCACGTCAGCTAACGTTTTCTCAGTTACAACTTTCATTCTAATGCTCTCCAATGACATTGTCTGTTCACCAATGCATCAAATTATTCCTGCAAAAAAAAAAGAAAAAATAATAAACAATCAAAAGGAAACATTAAAAAATCGTGAAATTTAGACTGAACACCATATATGATACATATTGAAGTTTATATAAAATACGTAAATTTATTTTTTAAATATTATATGTGAGATAACATAATGTAGCAAGTCAAATTCATGCTATATCTTAGACATATATGAAATACGTATGTTATTTAACAATTCTCTCAGAACCAATGTTTTTTGTATATACGCTAAGAGATAAAAACACATCCTGACATTTGACATTAATTTTGTAACTTTAAGATTCTACTGCACTTAACTTTTCATAATCACACACAGAATTGACTATGACTAAATACTGTCTTTGACAAATGTACTTCAGCTCTGCCGAATGACTCGTTTTCAGACTTGCTAATAGACAAACCATTTGAATAGGAAGCGCTTTCTTTTCATAGCACAGAATAGTGTTTTATCATTATTAAATCCACTCGGAGTTAAAATGATTCTGAAACAATACATTGTCTTGTCTTCTGCTGGTATGTATAACTTCTGTAGAGAGGCATTGTATTGCTAAAGCTCTGATTTGTCTAGTATTATTCTGTAGGAAGTTTCTAGGATTGAGGTTTACGCTTGAGTATTACAATTGAATTAGATGTTAGGTTTAATTCTTAAGGAGGTAATCCCACTTGGTTAATTTGGTTAAAATTTTCTGTCGAATAATTTACGTCTTGTCCATCATTTCTCTGTTGCAATGCAATGATGTCTGTACTTTTATGTTCAGTGGCAGTAAATTCACAACTCTATTATCGGATTCCAAAGAAGACGACGAGCTGGACAAATCGTTAGGGCATCGAGCAAAATGTTTAGCGACACCTCGTTCGTCTTTAGGTTCTGAGTTCAAATTCCGCAAAGGTCGACTTTGACTTTCATACTTTCGGGGTCGATAAAAGGACAAACCCCAGTGCGTAACTGGTATTTAATTTATCGACCCCGAAAGGATGAAATCTTCTGATGGAATATCCAGAAATAATAATGATCCTAAAAGCACAAGGCCATCAATTTTCAGAGGAGGAACAACTCGGTAGCATTAACCTCAGTACAAGACTGTTACTTAGATGTTTTGCAAACAACTTGGACATGCAAGCGCTACCAGTCAAAAGCTCCGCATACCGGAAACGAGCAAGTGTATGGGGCCACCAGGAGAGAATACGCGCGTTTCAAGGCCTACCTCTCGACGGCATCATTGCGCACCCTCACTGATATGAGGCCCCGCTTGTTAGATCAACTGGTTATCAAATAAAGCCCAATATTCTTCTAGCCATCGCTCATCGTCCCTTTTTAAACAAATCCAGTGGCTACCCCTTTCCACTATAGTTTGGCTATCACTCGTGGTGGTGTTTACTTTACGATGAGTTAGGCCTAACGATAACAACATTTGCCTCACAGCGCATCCAACGAATCCTCTACGATCCTGAAAGGAAGGAAGGCAAAAATGACCTCGGTTGAATTTCAACTCAGAATATGAGTCGGAAGAAATACTGAAAAGCATTTTGTCCGACGCACTAACAATTCTGTCAGCTCGTTGTCTTGCCTTTCAGCCAAATAGTATAGTTCTGAATGCGTTGAAAGTGTATAAGGTACTAGGGGATGGAACCTCCTTTCGTTGTACTATTACGCTCTCATTTCAAAATCAGCACAATGTCAGATCTTACATAGGATAACATATTTTTTTCCCACGTACGGTGGATAATTTTAAAAATATGTTGTATCGCTATGTTTCGTCTGAGCCTCCAGGGTCAACAAAAGACAGAACCTTTGTTCTGTATCGTTATTCTCAATACTTATTGCTGCTAAATACACGACGTTGAATTCCAACTTTGAATTTCAACACCAATTTCAGTTGTATTCTTCACGTAAATTTCATTGATATCTCCATTAAAAATTGATGCTTATTCATGTAATCCTAAGCCACATCTGCACAGACGACTGTGAATTACGATTGTTTTCTAAAATTTCGAACACTGAGTTGTTGCGAGTTTCTTCATTTGATTTACGTTTTGCTATGAAATCCTGCATAATGTGTCGGTGAAATTTATGGAATAGCGACAGAGGATCACTTAATCTATTTAAAGAATATATAATGGCAAACGATTCTCTCAGTTTGGGACATATTCTGATTTCTTCCGCTTCTAACACACATCATACATATTCTTCATCATTATTTTGTAAATTTCTGCTTTCAGCAGCTGTTTTCTAAGTGAGATGAATAACACCGCCATGAGTGAAATCTTTTTAAAACTTGTAACTCGTTTTACACACATTAATCTTAATCTGAAGTAAAATGTTTCAGTTTCTTATCGATGTATTTCATATATTTTGGCCTTTGTAAAAGGAAATTGACTGTGGGTGTTTAAAATGTACCGAGAAATGAATCACAGTATGTGATGTCATTTTGCGCACCAACAACGGCCATATTACATTTTTGGTGAACTGACAAAACAGCCATTAATGCCATATGTAATTACAACACGAATTGAAATAATGTGATCCTGGATTTTCCTCGGTACCCACTTATACCCTCTATATATGTACATGAATTTCAAGAAGGTCTTGGAAAAGTAAATTTCAATATTGATGCGCTGTTTGTAGTTGTACCGGAGTGGTTTGTTGTATGGTGTAATTCAGACCACAGCTTCTTTTGGAATATCATTTTGACATACTTTGCTAATGCACCTTCTGTAAAGAAGATAATCTACGCCTTTAGCTGTTGTGTCATTTCTGAAATCTTCTGGAAATCCTTTAGAGCATTTATTGTTTTGTACAGAGAATGTATATTACTTAGTTTCACTTCAGGGTTCATGCTTTTGAGACATTATTTTTCGACAATTTTGTTGGCTGTTCTACCGGATTTGGAAACGCTGAGCATAATTTTATGGATTCCGGTGGAGTCATTGAAAATTTGTTTCCCTTGCAATTTCTGAGAATATGAGTTCAAGGCTTGAGTTTGAAATTGACATATTAGGGTCGAATAGCTGGGCAGTTCCAAAGGATCTTCTCACTATGCTCCCAAATAGTAAATTTAATATTTGTTTGAATACTCAAGATATGAAATGAGGTCAAAGTGGAACAGTCTACATCAAATAAAATTTGAAAAAAGTGAAAGACAACAAATTGGCCACGTCGGCTTTTGGTCCATTGTAATATAAGGACCATGACAACACATAAATCAGATTGTTAGCTTAGTTCGAAATTTGGATAAATTAACGTATAATGTATAATTTATATTGTTCATCTAGATGTTTGGGATAAAGAAGGACGTCCCTGGCAAATAGCAGTATTTCGTCTGTATACCTGACCACTATTGATAAGCCTAGGTGGTCTACTGTTGGCAAAGTAGAAGGTCTTTTACCAATACAACGATCTTGTATATACACTGTTTTCTGTGAGGGCTTAATTATTTTCCTGTTGTGTGTGCTCCATCCCTCCTTCCACTTGTAATAGTATATTCTTTGCCTTTATTTAAGCTCTATTATCTTTAGAATGAACTTAGTTCACAGATACACCCTACATTAGTTTGGCGATGAAGTCTAGTCTCACCTGCCACTGCTGTAAAATCGATACCACACATTCGAACCCATTGTCTTTTCGAAGATGCCTATTAATTAGAATGCACATGCATTCTAAAACAAAACATTTATCTCTTGGCTTACGAGCTGCCTAAGACCCCATTAATGTAAGCGAAAATGCCAAGTTGGAAGGTTTAATGTTCGTTAAATTTGAATAATGAAAGTCACCTTGCTTGCTCACACCAATTTTCATGTTTTACAGCAAACGTCGCCAATGAGACCTGTATACTATCAACTACAGAAGTCATTTCTGAGTTTCTCGGCAGCAAATGGTTTGTTCCATAAAACTGATATATTACTTTAATTTCTCTACACAAATGAAGCTCAGAATTAGCAGAAAATACTAAATTATTCAGGTCGTAGATCCAATTCTGTCGTTCTTGTTTCATGCTCACAACATTACGATACCTACCAATGTTTTACGGCCTTCTTTTTCTTATTCGATTTCTCAGTATCCGTTCATGTCTTCGTTGTTGAATGCCATCTAATCTTGTCGAAGTTCTTTGTCTTTAGTTATCTATTCTTCTTTTACTTTGTTTACACTTTCAGTTTTTTTAATTTGTAGCAACTCTTTGTATTCCTCGTGTTTTTTTTTTTAGTTTTTTTTTACCCTTGACTTTTATTAGTGATTCTTTATTAGTTATTCTTTCAATGAGACGACTGGGTGCAGCTCTTTGGACGTGGATGATTTGGCTCGGCTGGCTGGATTGTCAGGCTATTTTGGCAACAGTATTTTTGATGTTGAAGGTGAACGCGCGCGCGCGCAATCATTCAGGCATACACAAACACACGCATGCGCAGAAATATACACATACAGATAAAAACAGTGAGAAAGAGAGAAACCATTCTCTCTCCTCACATATATAAACAGAAATATGTTCAGGGAGTCAGGGAGAGAGAGAGAGAAAGAGACAGACAGACAGACAGACAGAGAGGAGATGGACTGAGAGAACAATATAGACATTAAAATGTCTGATGAGAAATAAACCAGCATGGAATCAGCGACGCCAAACAAGTGGCACCAAAACGGCTGTACTAAAACACCGCATAATTCAGTAAGAATTACTGATTCCAGTAATTCTTACAGCCATTTTCGCTTTATTTTTTTTCTATTTTCTTCTTTCGCTTTTTATTTTAGTTTCATCATGTACCCATGTCACTACGCAAGATCTTGCGCATGCGCTTCAATTCTGCCTCATGTCTGTCATCTCTCTCTCTCTCTGTCCGACTCTCTCTCTGTCTGCCTCTCTCTCTGTCTGCCTCTCTCTCTGTCTCTATGTCTGGATGTTTGTCTTTCTCTCTCTCTCTCTCAATTTTTTATTAGTTTCATATGCACGTCCTAATCTCATTCTTTGTCTTCTTAATTCTGTTATATGTTAATCTTCGACACACTACTATTACCAGTGATGTAACTGGAGTCTCTGCAACGATGGACTTTAAATTTTCTTCAAGGTCCCAATCGAGGATTGTAGATAACAAGCAGTTAGTTCCTGTTGACTGCTACATTGCAAATTAACCGATTGTCTCCCTTACCAGGTTCTTCAAGGGTTGGCTGAAAAGTTCATAGGATGACTATGAACAAGTAATTGTAGAGCTCTCAACGCGAGGCAGAGAGATGCGAAAACCAGAGAAGAAAGAATCTCAAATAACACCTCGATAAAGCCTACAGCACTTCCAGGCTTTTCTATCTGAACATGTCGAACAATTTCCAGAATGCATTGGCTCTCTAAAGCACATCATTGAATTATTAATTAATCTCAACAATGCTACAAATTTAATAACACTTTCAGTATTAGTTGTCATGTTGCAATTATCCCACATAAAGGAATTTCAGTGTTAATAACGTCCTCCTCGACGTTACTCACAAGCTTTTGCGATCTGGAAGGTTCTGTTCTGTTCTGTCTTCAATCCATAAACATTTTCAAAATAGGAGCAGACATGGCTTTGTGGTTAAGACGCTCGCTTTACGACCACGTGGTTTCGGTTTCAGTTCCACTGTGCATCACCTCGGACAAATGTCTTCAACTATAACCCCGGGACGACCAATGACTTTTGTGATAACCATCTGCTAACTATCAAAGTCAGCATCAAAATATAGCCAGTTATTATTATTATTATTATTATTATTATTATTATTATTATTATTATTATTATTATTATTATTATTATTATTATTATTATTATTATCATTATTATTCAGTAGTTTTATTTTTATAGCGTGCTTTCACTTCACTACCGAGCCCAGCTTTATGATCCCACCAAACATAAGGCATAGCTTTTTGGGCATGGATATT
>NC_068986.1:106103456-106104356 GCF_001194135.2 Octopus bimaculoides
TGTGTTTGTGTATGCATACATATATATACACATGTACATATATTTTTTTCTATCAATATATATATATATATATATATATATACATACATACAAGATTAGTGATGAAAAATTTGCGTTCTAGGGCTTAAATAGGTAAGAAAGATGGAAAGATATATTATTAGGAGGTGTTGCAATATTGAATTACTGTTGTAGCTTAAATTTTTATAGAAAAGGACATTATTTATATGGAGCAAAATGACGGAATTAAATATAGGCGGAAACCGGAAAGGGATGATTATGTGATTAAACAATTTCAAGAAAAGAAGAAAAATAGATTGTAATAGAAGGAAATGAAACAAAATCTAAATAGAAAAGAATATATGATTGTAAGCAAGAAATTGGAATGTATGAACATTGTTTCTGTTGAAATAGTTTAAGGTAAAAAAATGAAAGCTGAGAAATAATTGTATATATTTAATGTGAGCTTATGGGTTTGTTTGTATGTGCGTAATGTATTTGATTTTGTGTGCGTGCTTCGGTTTGGTTGATTATATGAAAGCATGTATGTAGATGAAATGGAAAAGAATAAAAGAAAAAAAGACTGTGGAGGTAAAAAGTTTTCGGTTCCGCATTTTTCTGTTATATAGATACCAATCTAATATTATCAGTAGTGGGCATAATGAATTTAAATATTAATGAGCAAATGTTATGTGTCTATTTATATGTATATATCAATGTGTACGCTTGTGTATGTGTAATAATATTAAATGACCTAAGTGGGTGCACTTTTAGAAGTCGTAGCCTTATTGTAAAACAGAAGAGAAAATAGGTGTTTTTGAAAGTTTATTTTATAAAATAAGGCATATAAAAATCTCAATAGATAACCTAAACAAACTATATATATGCATATATATGTGTGTG
>NC_068986.1:106106309-106106598 GCF_001194135.2 Octopus bimaculoides
ATATACAAACAAACACACATATATATAAACATATATATATATGTTTGTTTATACATGCATATATATACATGCATATATATATATATATATACATGCATACATTTATACACACGCACACATATGTGTGTGCAAGCGCATGCCTGTGCATATGTGCGTGTATGCATACATATATACATGCACATACACACATACACACACATACACACACACATATGTATGCATGCGTTTGCATGTGTAATATGCAGTTTTGTGTGTGTGTATGTAAATTTATATATATATATATATATAT
>NC_068986.1:106106975-106111166 GCF_001194135.2 Octopus bimaculoides
TATCAACAAATTGTATATTGGTATAGCTAAATATGTTATATTATATAGATTTAAACAAAGTGCATCGTTCTGTACTTGTTAGAATTAGATAGTGATATATAGAGCAAAAGCATAGCCGGGCGGCCATACACGTTTTTTGCTTACAGCTATTATGTTGTATTCGTGATTATTCGTGGTTCTCATGCTCCTTTAAGGGTAAATACAATCACTTAGGGTTTAATGTACAATTTCATAATTTTTCCATGTATGTATACATACACACGCATGCATACTTCCACACACACACACACACACACACACACTCGCACACACATTTTAGATATAAGCAATTTAGAGGCAATTTAGTTTTAGTTATATATAGTTCATTTTACAATATTACTTTTAACAAAGCCTAAACCGTTTTCAACTACTGTATAGAATCTTATTTTGATTTCTAAAAGTACAAAGAAATCAATATACTGGTATAGAAACAGGCACACACACAGATACACATATATACTCATAAAAAGACACCAGGCGTTTGAATATTAGTATGGAAATTCATTAATTAAAATAGCGAAATAGACTGGTACATTTATGATAAATTTGTACAGGTCATAGAAATTTACCCGGAAAATATCTGACGGAAATTTTTATTTCATTAGGCGTTTTAAAATCGCTGTCTCAATTTTCCTCCATTTTTTCCCTTTCATTTAACCTACATACATATACAAAAATCATGCAATCAGTCACACTGATGCGCTTATACAAACACACAAACATACAACATGGCTGCAGTCTAATGACTGAACAAAAAAGGAAAAAAACAAAAGAATACATACGCGTATATACATAGAAAATAAAACTAAGCCACAAACATTAAACACATAAAGTTACCTTTTATCGGCTTTCTTTTCTTACCTAGATTGTTTCAATGGAAACTATACACTTGCATTCAAATGACCTTTCTTTCATGTTTCTCCGCCTCTAATTATATTTTTACGTTCATTTTGCTTTCTATTGTATTCTGTTTTGCGCTGTCTCTTATTTTCTCTTCTTTTTCGTTTTGCCTATTCACCTAGTGCCAATTCCTTATAAACTTTAAACTTATTTATCTGACCTTTAGTTTATATTTTCACTCCTACTATATTAACACAAAACATGTTATTCAAAATTGATGCAAGAATTGCAATCAGTGTAGTTCAATATACCATTACTTATTCATATGATGAAGCTTTCTAATTTAATCTATAGAAGCACCAGAACGATGTTGGATTAGTGGTTAGATAAGCCGCCAGGCACAGTTTGAAGTCCTAGTCGAAACGAAAATCATAATAGGTGTGAGTCTATATTCTTGAGCTTTCACATAAGTAAACATGTTCTGTTGTTTCTCTTAAGATTACTTTAGAATAACTAACTTATAGAAACATAACCATACACAAGCACGCATACATACTTACATGAGTTTATTCTGTAAAGATCAACAAGGCGACGAGCTAGCAGAAACGTTAGCACGCCAGGCAAAATGCTTATCGGTATTTCGTCTGCCGCTACGTTCTGAGATCAAATTCCGCTGCGGTTGACTTTGCCTTTCATCCTTTCGGGATCGATAAATTAAGTACCAGCTAAGTACTGGGACCACTGTAATTAACTTACCTCCTCCCCCAAAATATCAGGTCCTGTGCCTATAGCAGAAAGGATTATGTAAAGATCAATTTCAGTAAAAATAAGTTAAAATAGTATAAGTTATGTTACAATGCTATTTTTCGTTTGAGTTTGGCGGTTTCATTCGATTTGTGATTTGTCATTATTAATGTTAGTATAGTTAATGCTACGTATCCTAATTATTTCTGTCTCATTATATAAGGGATGCTGCAGAATCGTTGGAACGCCGGAAAAATTTCCTCATGCTATTCCTTCAGCATTCAAATGTCGTCGGTCAACTTGTCTTTCATCTCTCCAGCATCGATAAAATAAATTACAATTCAAGTATTTTATCGATCCTGGTATCGACTAGCTACTTCCTCTCAAGATTTCTGTGTGTGTGTGGGGTGGTGGTGGTGGTGGTGGTTTGTCTAAATATTTCCTGAGTAGGGTTTTCCTTAGTTCTGTTTATATTATCTGCTGCTTGTATACTCTGACTCATTCTCATATGGAATTTTCGGTTTTATTTTATAACTTGCAGCTCATGTCAGTTCAAGTCAGAATATGTTTTTAAAGGCTATTCGCTTTTGAATTGTAACACAGAACAAAGGTCCAAATTGTCGAAATTGTCTACACTGCTCCTCCTCCCACACATGGTATATCTCTGCGAATGAGCGAGGAAGCATTATATTAGCTGTACTTGAAATGCTTCCAGATCAGGGTCATATTCGAAAATTGGAAGTTTGAAGGACTTTGTAAGTGGATATGAGGAGACATATATTTGCTTCCTCGACAATTGTATTGAAAGAGGGGTTGTTTTTTTCCACAAACAACGTTTAAGTTCCTGATTAACTTCGGCACATCTAAATGCTTCAACAGGACGTGTTGTGTGTACCGGGCCTTGAAATTACTTTCATTAAGGATAATGCATGTGCTTTTTACAGCATAGGTTGTTAAATATTGGTGCTAAACATCATCGGAAAATTGTTAGTTGCGTATCTACGATTGCGACTGTGTTAGGATATTTCTACGATCTTTCTGGTAATTTTATTGTGGGTGAGTTCTAGTGATTTAGCACTGGCTAAACAACTATAGCATTAGTATCTTTACATAAATAACTGTATTTTTGAGGGGATAGCATTAAAAACGCAATCTGTTAAATGAAGAACTGAAAACAGTTTACAGTTGCTGGTTTCAAATTTGGGTGCAAGACCAGCAATTTCAGGGTAGCGGGTAAGTCAATTACATTGACCCCCAGCACTCAACTGTTACTTATTTTACTCACTCCGAGAGGATAAAAAGCATAGTCAGTCACACCGGGATTCGTACTCTGAACGTAAAGACGGACGAATTGTCGATAAGAATTTTGTCCGGCTGTTAATGATTCTACCAGCTCACCGTCTTATGAGTTACAGTAATTAATACCAATAATTATCCATGGTATGCTCTAGAACACACGCCGTGTTAATTCAATATAGGTTCTATTAATATGTGTGATTGCAGCTTTACTCGTGTCTATCAAACTGGTTCGTCTACGTTAGTCCAAGTCACTCTCATCACATGATTATATTGCAGTGTTATCATTTTATTGTTAATGAGGCAATCCAATCCAGTTTAAAGCTGTAAATGGGAAAACGAAAATCATAAATACTGTGAAAGAAAAGACATGCCAATTAATTCCAAAGCTCTATATATGCGTAGAAGACTCGTGTAGAAACTTAATTTGGCTTTAAATTACAATTATATGGTAAATCTCAAACATTTCCAACATAATGTTCATTAAAATTCTGAGAAATCATTGTTTATCGTCGTCGTATCAACAAGATTAGCAGGAAGCTTTTGTACAATCTTCGATCTCTGAAGTACTAAATTACGCATGTCTTGAATTCGAAGTACCATCCAGGTCTTGCTTCAAAATTCTTTGACTCCTTTTGCATATAAACGCGGGTGATTCCACTAGTTACCTATTTTCTATATTGACTATTTCACAATTAGTTCTTTGACAATTGCGAGTATGCACAAGGCTCAAGAGGGCATTTCCTCTCGCTCGTTAACGATGCGCAGATGTATCTGATAAAATTGCGAGCAAGGAGGAAGAACTCCTACCATCTCCTAACGACGGGACCAGTAGACCAGTCCTGGTTTCGGGCTATTTCTGCTACTCCTCAGGACTGGCCGCCTCGTCTGCTAGAGATGATAGCAGCTCGTTTCAGCACGCCATCATCTCTAACAGACGCTACCATATTTACAGACCAGGTGTACTGAGGAGTCGCAGAAACAGCACGAAACCAAGACTGGTCTAATGGTCCCGTCGCTAGAAGATAGTAGGAGTTCGCTGCCTTGCTCACAGTTTTATCGGATGCGGTTGTGCGTCGTTAATCGGCCAATGGAGATGTCCTCTTGGGGCTAAAAAATCGCAGTAGAGTCCGCTCGAACGGACAGCCATGTTAAAGCGGCGACGAATATTACTTGTCAGTACAACTACTGCGTTAATCTCTTAGACATATATACACACATATATACATATACATACATACATACATACATACATACATACCTACATATATA
>NC_068986.1:106111342-106113977 GCF_001194135.2 Octopus bimaculoides
GCTTACCAGTCACATGGTTCCGGGTTCAGTCCCACTGCGTAGCAGCTTGGGCAAGTGTCTTCTACTATAGCCACGGGCCAACCAAAGCCTTGTGAGTGGATTTGGTAGACGGAAACTGAAAGAAGCCCGTCGTATATATGTATATGTATATGTGCATGTGTGCGTATATGTTTGTGCGTTTGTGTTTGTTCCCCCAACATTGCTTGACAACCGATGCTCGTGTGTTTACGTCCCCGTAACTTAGCAGTTCGGCAAAAGAGACCGATACAATAAGTACTAGGCTTACAAAGAATAAGTCCTGGTGTCGATTTGCTCGACTAAAGGCAGTGCTCCAGCATGGCCACAGTTAAATGACTGAAACAAGTAAAGAGAAAGAATAATATATATACATATATTATTTTAGATAATATATATACATATATATATATATATACATATATTATTTTCAATAATATATTTCGATATATGTTCGATATATTTCTCTATTCGCTCTGTCATAATTTCCTCTAAAAAACTAAACTCAACAGTTATTTTTCTTCTCAACAACAACAATAACATTTAAGATGAATGTTATATTACGCTTCCGGGAGGCATGTTCTTGCAGAATGACTATTAATTTCAAAAACAGAAATATTATCTCTGTAGAAATGTTTCTGAGGCCTACTTTAATTGTTAAAAAGCCATTTTCACTGCAGGATTTACAGTTTGTCGCGGCGAAAATTCTCTTTAGAGAGATACTAATGTTTGTTCTTATGTCGAGTCATAACACATGCAAGCACTAAACACGAAAAAATTAGTAATTTTTACGTACTTTTAATTACAGGTAGACGATAGTGATTTTGAAGTTTCTTCGGACAATTCCTCGAAGGGTAGGAGGCCGAAACTTCGAAATGACTGTCATCCCGCTTCTTTATTTCGGAGTATTTTCTATGGACCAATGAATGCATTTCAAACTCTTTGGCTATCATGTGCACTGGACACCAAGAGAGAGAGAGAGAGAGAGGGGGGGGCACCCTGACCTAACTTTGGAAGTGATAGCCTTCTTATGGAAAACCGGTTGAGACTATCTAGCAACAGAGTGTGTTTCCGCCAGACTCGAAAAATTATGTAGTAAGCACACGAAGCACGTGTCAAATATGCCTCAAACCTATTTGAACTTATCTAAAAGTTTAATTCACAATACTGCTTCGCATGCTGACTAAACAAAACTGTATTACTGCATTCCGCAAATCTTATATAGCGACTAACTCCAGCCGTTCAATAATTTACAATTATGACCAAACTTTATCCTGTTATCCATGCAGCCATTTTGATTGTCGTAGCTGATAGAAAAAGCAAACAATAAGAAATACTTGTAAATGCGACATCATTATATTGAATGGTATTGCCTTTCATCATTTACTAGTTATACAGATTCGCACCTGTGTTTATGAGGTGGGCGCTGAAAAGTTTGTGGCTTTAAGAGCATCGCAAAAGGCCTGGCTGGAGACACAACCCTGCGACAGACTGATGTCTTTTTTACAGGAAATGTCATGATCACGGTCACTTAAGGCCAAGGAACCAAGTAACAGGCCCTGTGAGTCCAAGGACTCGAGACAGTAATGTCTAAGATTGATGACGATGACGATGATGACGATGATGATGATGATGACGATGATGATGATGATGATGATGATGATGATGATGATGACGACGACGATAATGATGATGATGACGATGACGATGATGTCGACGACGACGACGACAATGATGATGATGATGATGACAACGACGATGGTAATGATGATGATGATGATGGTGGTGGTAAAACTGTGCCTGTAAATTCCAGTTGTCTGGTAATAAGCAATTAAGTGCCAACGTCCTTAGTTGCTTATTTCCGGATTATTGGAATGATCACCTCTCCATTTTCAATGTAGAATCTTACATGACAGGGTCACGCAATATTGGTAAACTACAACATTTTTGCTTCCAGTGTGCAGTCGGCATCACCAAAATTGCTCATCCACCCACTCCGGGAGACTTTTTTTATTACCGCATCTTGATCTCACTCTGGTGGTAACGTCATGCATAAAGGCCCATAAGAGTGGCAGAACTAAATATTTTCTGATCCTCACTCCACCAGGCCCGTCAGTGAATAGCTTCTTATATCTACCAAATTCAATAATCTTCAGGAAAAGAACTGGAGTAATGACACCTATTTTCATCACCTGGTAGTTGGTCATGAAGGCCTTGACTGTAAATCACATGCCTTCTGCTATGCGATATCGTATCAAAATGTCACTTGCACTTCATAGAAAGTAAAGAAGTCGAACACGAAATACTAATCCAAATGGATTTACCTGATTGAATATTACATCCTGAATGCATTTCTTCTCTCTATTTGGTGTGCTGAAAAGAGTTACCTCGGTTGTCTATAACTTCCAGGTGTTTTAACACGAGGCGCATTTTGATGAAAATATATTCTCTTACGCCTACAAGCGCAGCCTACACACGAACTAACATAACACATGCCTTGCATATGTGTGCTCGATATTCTATATATATATGCTAATCCTGTTGGCTATATATATATATATATATATATATATATATATATAACTACGTGCTTAATGGTGGCGCACTTGGCCGGAGTCTT
>NC_068986.1:106114382-106115075 GCF_001194135.2 Octopus bimaculoides
CCAATAAAGATACAGTGTTTTAAAACACAAAAATGTCTATAATGAAAATTTGTTACATAATGCTCATTTCAAGAAGTTACTGTACATTATTGATATTTCGTATGGCTTCCCTTAGCTTCAATAATTGCTTCAATGCACCTGGGAAGAGATGCGTACAAACCCTTCACCATCTTCACCATGTATGAGATGCCATTCTCTGTGGCTGAGCTCCCAAAACTCTTTAAGATTGCTTGGATTCGTCTGACGAACTCTTCTCTTTAGTTCTGTCCACATTTGCTCGATGATATTTAAGTCAGGGCTCTGAGCTAGACAATCTTTCAATACGGTAACACCTTCATCGGCCAGAATATGTTGTGCTGCACGCGATCTCTGGCATGAGGCTCCGTCATGCTAAAAAATCTCACATTCATCCAAGTCTGATATCAAATTGTCCTTCAGCAACTGGATGTATTTGGTACTCTTCAAGTCACCATAAATTTTAACCAACTTTCTTGAACCATCACTTTTTATGTATCCCCAAAGTATCATTCTCTTACCCCTAAACTTCGCTGTTTTCATAGTGTAACGTGGGTCGTTTCGCTGTCCTGGAGGTTTCTCCTGGAGGCCTTCTAACATATTCTCGCTTATTAGAAAGCGAAACGGCCTACGTGTGGCAAAAAGCTTGTTTCCTAATCACATGATTGCAGGTTCACA
>NC_068986.1:106115085-106115867 GCF_001194135.2 Octopus bimaculoides
GAAATTAAAAGAATCCCGTCGTGTTAATGTACACACACACACACACACACACACACACACACATATATTTGTATGTGTGTGTATTTATGTCTGTGTGTGTATTTATGTCTGTGTCTGTCCGCCACCACTGCTTGACAAAACAGTGTTGGTTTGTTTGCATCCTCGCAATTTAGCGGGGATGTAAAAATGTAAGCCCGACAGAATAAAATACCAGGCTTAAACATTTTTTTAAACAATACTGGGGTTGATCCCTTCGACTAAAAACCCTTCAAGGCGGTGCCCCAGCATGGCCGCAGTCTAATGACTGACACAAGCAAAAGATAAAAGACAGCTATCAATGCGTCCGTACACGTACGTACATACACCAAATGCGCATGTGTGTGTTTACGAGTGAGCGTCTTAATAAATTTCTCTATGCGTTGTATGTCTTATTGAAGCTCTCTGTCAACATTTAATGAGTGTGTACTTTGGTATATGTGTCATAGTGTGGGTGGGTGCTCAAATGATTTATCAAACGGCCGGATTCTTGCCAGTAACCGTACGCATGTTAGCCATTTAGTATTTATATCATCATGAGAGTCTTTCTCAGTGTGACAGACACAGAGTGATGTAGTCACACATTAACGCTGCGTTTTTCGTTTTTCTATGCTAACGTGACGTGAAGGCATTTGATACTTCAGACTTCTCTAAGCTTATCTTTATTTGTGGAGTTAGACGTAGCTATGATTGTGTATATGTACGTACATATGTACGTGTAAGTATGCACGTGTGTATGTGTATGC
>NC_068986.1:106116223-106117248 GCF_001194135.2 Octopus bimaculoides
ATAAGCATATGTAATGTATGCATATATAAGTACATATAAGTATGTATATGTGTGTATATATGCGTGTGTGGTTGTATTACGGATGTGGAGAGACACGTTCAAGGAAGCTGTAACTGGACTCTTCAAAAACTCCAAGAAGGCCTGACAGATAACAAATATTCATTGACATCAGCATTATAAATTAAATATTTATATACACATACGTATACATACATAAACACATCAATACACATATACATATATGTACATATACATGCACATATATTTATACATACATACATACATACATACATAAATACGTAATCGTGTGTGTTTGTGTGCGTGCGTTCGTGCGTGTACGTCCGTGCGTGCGCGCGCGCTGCGTATGTGAGATTGCGTGCTCTGTAAATAAATAAACACACACACACACACACACACACACACACACACATATACATATATACATATACATAGTTCAGTGAGGATATATGTATGTGTGTGCGCGCATGGAAATTCGTATCTGTCAACATCCGTCGCTTCTTTACTCATCAGCTTAGCTGCTTCACCAACTACAGTCGCTTTGGAACTTCTTGTATCGGAATACCGGCAAAATAGCCGACTGGCACTACGGAACAAGAAAGCTTGACAAGAAGACAAACTAGCTACAGAGGTGATTATAATTCAACTTAACCTACTTCTGCTTCTCCCATTTCAACTGTTTATTACATAATGTTTATTAGTTAGATCCATTTATCATATGAATAGTTACATTCTTATTATAGATACATTGCTGTAAGGTGTATGACTGTTTTTTAAATCTATCTATCTATCTATCTATCTATCTATCTATCTATCTATCTATCTATCTATCTATCTACCTATCTATCTTTCGCATTTTTTCTCTTTCTCTCTTCCTCTGTGTGTGCGTGTTTGTGTGTGTGTATACGCATAGTGGCGCATAAAGTTCTGTAGTGTTATTTATGTAGTGTTATCATGTGTGCATACATACACACGCATATATATATGTATATATATATATATATATA
>NC_068986.1:106117584-106120249 GCF_001194135.2 Octopus bimaculoides
ATATATATATATATATATATTTAATGATATATATATATAATAAATATATGTTATATATACATGCATCCATCCATCCATCCATCCATCCATCCATCCATACATACATACATACATACATACACGCATACAGTATACATACATATGCTTTTCTTCATTCAGAAAGGTTTTTGTCCGACGGTAACTATATTCTTGGACTGTTCCAAGCTATTAGTAACTTTTCACCGGCTGTGCTTCATATCCGGAGTTGTCACCATACATATCAAAGATCATATTAACACCTTGTTTAATGCCGTGTAATTTTCTCACATTGTAGGCTGAAATTCCGGAGTTCTTTCCCTTGTTTTCTTTTAGAATAATTTTCATTCACGTTAAATATATTCCTAATATTACAATTACTAGCTGAAACCTGTGCCATCAAAAAAGACGGCTAATTGTAGTAATATATATATATATATATATATATATATATATATATAAGGTACAAAATAAGCATAGATACAAACATTTACATACTTCCCTTGTATATGAACACACATACACACATATACTCACAGAGAGTTGAAACGCTGTTTGATTTTTCTTTTCGGCGTTGAATGTTCACCATTCGGTTTCCACTGCGCGCACACACACACACACACACACACAGACGCGCGCGCGCGCAATCACATGACTCCCTTTTATATACACACACATATACTCACGCAGAGTTGAAACGCACTTTGATTCTTTTTCACCGTAGAACTTCCATTATCCCACTACGAAGTTTGTCATCACCTCTTCCTTCCTTATTCATCTATTACCCCTTCCTTTCTCATTCATATGTTGTGACGGAGAAAAACACACGTGTATTATTATAGTAAATAATTCGACATGAAGAAATGTTTTTGTGATTCATTACATTGTCTCCTAGGCTTTACTTAACTTTATATTGGAATATTTCTTGGAAAAATTTCATATTTTTGCAATCACCAACACACACATACGTATGTATGTATGTATGTATGTATGTATGTACTCTTTACTCTGTACTCTTTTACTTGTTTCAGTCATTTGACTGTTGCCATGCTGGAGCACCGCCTTTAGTCGAGCAAATCGACTCCAGGACTTATTCTTTGTAAGCCTAGTACTTATTCTATCGGTGTCTTTTGCCGAACCGCTAATTGACGGGGACATAAACACACCAGCATCGGTTGTCAAGCAATGCTAGGGGGACAAACACAGACACACAAACATACACACACACACACATATATATACATATATACGACGGGCTTCTTTCAGTTCCCATCTACTAAATCCGCTCACAAGGCTTTGGTCGGTCCGAGGCTATAGTAGAAGACACTTGCCCAAGATGCCACGCAGTGGGACTGAACCCGGAACCATGTGGTTGGTAAGCAAGCTACTTACCACACAGCCATGTATGAATGTTTGTATGTATGTCCTGAGTATGATTTTAAACTGTTTTTCGCTAACGGGGCTTTGGTATGGGAGTCCAAGGGCTTTGTGGAATGTGGGACCATCTCATAGTGACTTCTGAGTCGGAGTAGCAGCACCTATTTGAGCCGCAGCTATGGGTTTTCTAGCCTGTGAACCATATGACATGACGGAGCCCTAATTCTCATTAGAACATCCCTCTAGGAGACAGCAAACTCGTATAAAGAACTTCTAAAATTCAATTGCATTCTGATCTCCTCAAAACCCTGTTGTGACACTGGTTTTATAGCTGATTGCGCCAAAATGCAGTTTCAGTGTTGCGCAAATCCTCATCCATTTAAAACATATTCACGTTCACGTACTTCTTGAACTCTCGGAAAGGTTTGCATGGACTTTCTGAGTTTATGAAGTAGTCTTAATCGGTCACGAGTTGAATTACACCATGTACGTGTAGTTCGCTTCTGCTATTAATTAATCAAATTCTTCTGCTACGGAAGAAACTGGTTTCTAACAAAGATTCAATCCATCGTTGGAATGTAGATAACAGAAACAATGCCACATTTTAAACTTGAGAAAACTTTTGCATATTTTTACTGTTCCGCTTACAGATTATATTTGTAATCTGGAAATCAGTTTGTTGGTTTATTTTTTGAAAATCCAAGCTTATCCAGATTGTCAGTTACATTACATGTATGGCTGCGAGCTGCCGGAAAGGTTAGCGGTATTTCGTTTGTCTTTACGTTCTGAGTTCAATTTCCGGCAAGGTCAACTTTGCTTTTCATCCTTTGAGGGTTGAAAAATTAAGTACCAGTTGCGCACTGGGGGTCGAACTAATCGACTGGCCCCCTCCCTCAAAATTTCGGGTCAGGTGCCTAGAGTAGAAAAGTTACGTTACATGTATGGATGTGTGTGTGTGTGTGTGTGTGCATGTGTGTATACATGCATACACACACATAGACACACATACACATTTACACATATGAGGAGAGGCGGGTGTGTTGGTTAAGAAGTTTGATTCGCAAATGTGTGGTTTCGGGTTCAGTACCTCAGCACGGCATCTTGGACATGTGTCTTCTATTATGGCTCCGGGTCGACCAATGCCTTGCCAATGAATTACGCTGTAGAATGCTGTGAAGACTGTCCTATATATATACATATATATATATATCTCTACTTATTTCGAAAAGATATGCTCTACATTGTTTTTTGTCCCCTCTGTGTTCGGCCCTGT
>NC_068986.1:106120521-106120817 GCF_001194135.2 Octopus bimaculoides
ACTAACAGATTTCGATAAAAGGGGGAAAATGAGAAAAAAAAAGTAAAATTCCATTCAAAAGGGATCAGGAAAAAAAAACAGACAGATAAATAGATAGATAGATAGATAGATAGATACATACATACATACATACATACATCAGACACATGCATAAATACATACATAAATACATACATACATAAATATATACATACATACACACAGAAATTCATACATACCTACAAAGAAAGAGGGAGAGAGAGAGAGAGAGAGAGAGAGAGAGAGAGAGAGAGAGAGAGAGAGAGAGAGAGAGAGAG
>NC_068986.1:106120889-106122604 GCF_001194135.2 Octopus bimaculoides
AGAGAGAGAGAGAGAGAGAGAGAGAGAGAGAGAGAGAGAGAGAGAGAGAAAGAGAGAGAGAGAGAGAGGGCGAGAAAGGGTGACATTAATAGTGTTTATGTGAGTTCAAGTGCATGCTGATAGAGTTCCGCCACGCGATGGTTCGACATGCTAATAATAGCAACCAGATTCCCTGAAATTTTACCCAAATGTGTTATATATATATATGTATGTATATATATATGAAGGGAACAAAATATAAAGGGCAGTTATAGTCCTACGCAAAGAGTCCAAAAGAAGCGCTGATCACTGCTGCGAAGCTATTTATTATCTACCTGCTCGATCAGATTGTGCCTGGGGCTAAACAACACAAACAATAACGATAACAAACCAACCAAAAGCTGCAGCGGCAGCAGCAGCAGCAACATAATGACAGCAACAGCAACATCAGCAGCAGCAACATGCTGGCTCATTGCATATACACTGTAGTACGTTTGTACATGCACGTCAATAGATGAAGAATAACGTATTCATTATACGCAACATAACACTGGAAGCACTCGTACAAATATATTCCAAGGTAATCGTGTTTCTTCTCTTTCATCTTCTCTTTTTAAAGTTTACATGTGAGTTTATTGGGTACTTCATGTGTTTATATTGCGAGTGTTCACAGGCAGAGACTACTGGTAGCGCTTGTCTGTTTACTTGTCTGTCTCTCGATCTATTTGTCTCTCGATCTATTTGTCTCTCGATCTATTTGTCTCTCTGTCTATCTATCTATCTATCTATCTATCTATCTATCTATCTATCTATCTATCTATCTATCTATCAGATTGTGTGATAATCTCGCGGTCTGTCACTTTATCCCTCTGTCAGTCCCTCCACCCATCTGTCTGTTTGTCTGTTTGTCTGTTTGTTCGTCTGTCTGTTTGTTCGTCTGTCTGTTTGTTTGCCCGTCTGTCTATCAATCTATCTATCTATCTATCTATCTACCTATCTATCTAATTGTCTCTCGGACACTCTGCTGATGTGTCCGTCTGTCTATCTATCTGTCTGTCCGTCCGTCTGTCTGTCTATCTATCTATTGATGCTGTCTATGCATGACTCCTCGTTCATCTTCACTTTCTTTCTTTCTTTCTTTCTTTCTTTCTTTCTTTCTTTCTTTCTTTCTTTCTTTCTTTCTTTCTCTCCTTCTTTCTTTCATTTTTTCTTTCCTTCTCTTTTTCTGTTTCTATATATAGATGCACACATGCATACATACCTAAACACACGCGCCCACAAGCACACACAAACGTATACACCCACGCGCACATACATGTATATATAAAAACGCGGGCGCGTTCACACATGGGCTTACATACCTGGGTCTCTGGTTTAGGTGCTCGCTTTGCAACCACATGGTTTCGGGCTCTGTCCCAGTACGCAGTTCCTCGGGGCACGTGTCTTCTGTTATAACCCAGGACATCGACCAATGGCTTGTGAGTGAATTTGATAGACGATGTATATGCACACACATACACACACATATGCATATATATATGTATATATATATATATATTTCTCCTTGTCTCCGTATTCTTTCTGTTGAAGAGCGTAGCTCGAAACGTCAAAGACTTTCCGTATTCCCGAGCGTCATACTAATAATTACTTTTGTTATTTACACCACCTGTCCTCGTCTGTTGTTATTTTTTGTATATTCTCCCATATATATATATATATATATATATATATATATA
>NC_068986.1:106123095-106124718 GCF_001194135.2 Octopus bimaculoides
AGATAGATAGATAGATAGATAGATAGATAGATAGATAGATAGATAGATAGATAGATAGATAGATAAATATTCAGACAGATGGATAGAGAGATAAACATTTAGATGTAGATAACTTTCTTTATTGGTCACACAGGGCTGAACACAGAGGGGACAAATGCCAATATTGTGGAGATTTTCTTTTCGAAAATGAAAAAAAAGAGAGGGATGGCGGGTAAATAGGAAAGTAAAATTGTAGATAGATAGGTAAATAGATAGATAGATAGATCGATAGATAGATAGAAATCTGTAAACATCACTTCGTGTCGCTCTCCCATTTCGCATCAACTAACCCTGTCAGCATCTTCCTCCTTCTCTCTGTCTCTCTCTCACTCTCGCTTTCTTTACAAACATATATGTATCTATATATGAGTATTAAATATGTGTGTGTGTATACCTATGTGTGTGTGTATGCACATGTGTGTGTCAGCATGCGTGCGTTTAGTGTTAATGTAATGAAGAATTTATAACAACAGGAGGACACATAAACAAAAAAATGCAACTGATACTAAAAATGTCATCAAATATCATAAACACGTGATAAATACACACGCGCACACGCACACACGCACATACATTTGCATATATACATATCACGGCGAAAGCACCGGTTCCCGTCCGAACACCGAGGTTAAGCAACGTCGAGTCTAGTGCGTTCTAAGATGGGGGGAACGCTTGGGAAACGTAGGTGCTGTAAGCGTCTCACACTATTTATAGGCGCAGGAGTGGCTGTGCGGTAAGTAGCTTGCCTATCAACCACATAGTTCCGGGTTCAAGTCCCACTGCGTGGGACCTTGGGCAAGTGTCTTCTGCTGTAGCCTCGGGCCAACCAGAGCCTTGCGAGTGAATTTGGTAGACGGAAATTGAAAGAAGCCCGTCGTATATATATATATATATATATGCATACACACACACACACACACACACACACACACACACACACACACACACACACACATATATATATATATGTATATATTTGCGTGTCTGTGTTTGTTCACCTCCCCAACATCGCTTGACAACCGATGATGGTGTGTTTTCATCCCCGTAACTTAGTGGTTCGGCAAACGAAACCGATAGAATAAGTACTTTGCTTACAAAGAGTAAGTCTTTGGAACGATTTGTTCAACTAAAGGCAGTGATCCAGAATGGCTGTAGTCAAATGAATGAAACAAGCAAAAGAAAAGAAATATACATATATATGTATTCTTTTATTCTTTTCTTTTGTTTCAGTCATTTGATTGCGGCCATGCTGGAGCAATGCCTTTAGTTGAACAAATCGATCCAAGGACTTATTCTTTGTAAGCAGAGTACTTATTCTGCCGAACCACTAGGTTATGAAGACTAATCACATCAGCATCGGTTGTCAAGCGATGTTGGTGGGGGGATACACACAGACACATGAATATATATATATATATATATATATATATACACACACACACAACGGACTTATTTCAGTTTCCGTCTACCAAAACCACTGACAAGGCTTTGGTCGGTCCGAAGCTATAGTAGAAGACACTTGTCTAGAACCATGCAGTTAGTAAGCGAGCTACTTACCAGACAGTCACTCCTGCGCTAATATAT
>NC_068986.1:106126517-106126865 GCF_001194135.2 Octopus bimaculoides
TGTGTGTGTGTGTGTGTGTGTGTGTGTGTGTGTGTGTGTGTGTGTGTATATGTGTGTATGTCTGTGTTTGTCCACCCAACATCGCTTGACAACCGATGCTTGTGTGTTTACTTCTCCGTAACTTAGCGGTTCGACAAAAGAGACCGATAGAATTAGTACTAGGTTTACAAAGAGTAAGTTCTGGGGTCGATTTGCTCGACTAAAGGCGGTGCTCTGGCATGTCCGCAGTCAAATGACTGAAACAAGTAAAAGAGTAAAGAGTATATATAAATGCAGGCATATGTATCTTTTTGTGTGTGTGTGTGTATATATATATGTATATATATATATATATATATATATATATAT
>NC_068986.1:106127237-106128669 GCF_001194135.2 Octopus bimaculoides
TATATATATATATATATATTTATATATATATTAGGTGAGTGTATATATGTCTGTACGTGTGTTTGTGTTATGTTTGTGCGCCTGAGTGAGTGTTTATATGAAGGTATGTCCTTAAATATCCGTGTTTGAATATGAAAATTGTTTACGAAGTTTGTTTTCTTGTCATAACGACTTGGATTCGATCCCTTGACGTTGTGTATTGGGCTAATGTCTTTTATCGTCACATCGTGTACATCTAAGGGTTGTATATGTATTAAATAGGATCAGCAGAAGTTATATATTGACTCGAGGGCAGAACGTTTCGTTCATGCATACTATGTATGTACATACACATATACATACATATACCCATACACCCGTCCTTCTATCCACCCAGGCATACATACATACTTACATACATACGATCACGTGGTTCTATGTTCAGTCCCACAGCATGTCACACTGGGCAATTGTCCTCTACTATCGCCTCGGCGGGCCAAAGACTTGTGAATGGAGTTGGTTGAGTGAATCAGATGCATACGAGCGGCGCGCGCGTGAGTATGTGTGTATGTTTGTATGTAAGTGCGTCTTTGTGTTTGTGCCCGCTTCGCCGCTTTATAATCGGTGTTGGTTTATTTATGTCTCTGTAATTTATCGGCTCGGTAAAAAAATGTTTCCGATAGAATAATTAATTAGCAGGCTTAGAAGAAAAAAAAAGAAAGAAAAAGAAATCTACTTGGATCGATTTGTTCGACTGACTAAAAATACTTTTCAAGGCGATGCTCCAGCATGACCGCATTTTAATGACTGAAACAGACAATAAAAGTAACACAGAGAGAGAGAGAGAGAGAGAGAGAGAGAGAGAGAGAGAGAGAGACAGACAGGCACACACACACACAACACACACACATATACACACACAAGTAAGAATGTTTATTGTGTGAGTAGACGGTGCTGCGCTTCCGTTTTAAGGCATAGTATTTAAACTAGTTGCTTTCAACTGGGGTCCAGTATGGTCCCTGGGGGTCCCGTATGGTCCCTGGGGTTCCAGTATGGTACATGCGGGTCCAGTATAGCCCTTGAGGGTCCTAACAAGATTTTGTAGTTAAAATTTTCTCGGCAATAGATTGGTTGTACTTCTACGCTACACAGAATATTTCAACCGATTTTTTTTAATGCAATCCCTAATGATATTAAATTATAAAAGTATAAGAGGGTTTTTTTAAAAACATCGAATGGCTATGAGGGCCCATCCGAAGAGAACAGGAATCAAAGGGGTCGATAGGTAAAAATGGTTGAGAAACACTGATTTAAATAATAGTAAGATGAGAAACACTGATTTAAATAATAAAACTTATTGCTTTCGAATTTTTGTAAACATTCTGAGCGTCCAGCATATTGATCGTGTGCCGTCCCTTCCGTACTGCACCGGGGATTATTGTTTATCTGCACC
>NC_068986.1:106131167-106136847 GCF_001194135.2 Octopus bimaculoides
AAGGCAAAAAATGACGCACGGTTATATTATTAGATGTACCCTAATTTGGCTCTTTGAAATACAGGTACAACTCATTTGAGTGGAAAGGGGTTTTCCCAAGGACAGAATGCGCCGCTGGAAATCGAACTCACGCTGGGAATAGAACACATGGCCGTAAGGTCCAGAGCTAAGCACCTTAACTACTGAGTCACGCGCCTTCACGAAAAAAGATATACACATAGACACGCACACACACATGCATATATACATAAATGCACATGGAAGCACATACATACATGCATATATACATAAATACGTGTCTGTGGGGTACTCAGCCACTTGCAAGTTAATTTCACGAGCAGGCTGTTCCATTGATTGGATCATCTGGAACATTCATTCTCGTAATCAACGGAATACCAATTTTTTTTCTTTTATGCGCGTAAAAACCGGAAATGTATAATTATAATGAATAAACCAAGGGTTCAATTCCCGAGCCGGAGAGCGTATCATGTTCTTTAAGAAAGCACTTGACTTGATGTCACTTCTGTGCAAATACCTACAATGACTGTCAGCCAGCGTGTTGTTGTAGTCATCTCTCCCTCAAAGTGTCACATTCGAGGTCGGTGGTTCCCAACTTGGTGTCCGCGGACCCCTAGTGGGCCACAAAAGTCGTACTGGGGTTCCGTGAATTAAATTCGAAATTTCATATATATATATATATATATATATATATATATATATATATCAAAAGGATGTGTTATAATACTATTCAACTGCCATACCAACATTCCAATAATACTATTCCACATATACAAAAACAGCCATGCCAACAATCCAAAATACATCGATCATCAGCTGCCCTGCGGATATCATTATGGTTTCGACACCTTGGCAGTACCAGGATAGACGTATTAAAAGGCGTCCGTGGGAAAACTCGTTTAAATAAAAGGGTCCTCAAAGGGTGTCTGCACGTGACTACATAGATACTTAAAATAACTAACGAAAGCATGATACATGTTACCTTGCTATATTCACTCTCGAGTGACGGCTGGTTCTACTTTACTCTACAGCAATGTAATCATTTTAAACAACATTAAAATAACATTAAACTAGGATTAATAACATTCGAATGTGGAAATAATCTTAGATGTTAGGGTGTTGAATTACATTAATTACAGATCGAATCCAGGGTTCCGTCTGGATTTTGAATGTATTTGTTCTGAAGTTTTATGGCTCAGATGCTAGAGAGCCATCTTTAAGTGTCTTAGTTAGTTAGGTTGATCTCTGTATTTATAAACATAAGAATGTAAACAGGCATGAGAACCGCAGTAGCATTTCTGTTAGAATGTCACAGTTAATCCCTATTTAATAATAATAATAATAATAATAATAATAATAATTAATTGGTTTTATTGGCCAAGCCACGAAAGAAGGCGAAAAGATAGATAGATAGATACAACCCTCTTAAGTACGAAATAGCCCGGCTATGGAAAATAAAGAAGGTGAAGATAGTGCCAGTTATTGTTGGGTCTTTGAGAACAGTATCAGAAGGCCTCAAGAGAAATATAAAGGAAATTGGAATAGAGTGCCCAGTAGAGGTATTACGAAAGGTTTACCTCCTTGGCAGGACCAGAATAATCAGGAAAATATCAGATAGCTGAAAAGAACGGGCATCATGGTACCGTAGATTGCAGGAAGCAAGCTCACTACGCATGCAAGACTCCAGGAACTCCAACAAAACCTGTAATAAAGAGAAATAATAATAATAATAATAACGATAATGGTTTCAAAGTTTTTTTTCACAAGGGCAGCCATTTTTGGGGAGGGGAAATGTCGATTACATCAACACTAGTGTTTCACTGGTACTTAATTTATCGACTCCGAAAGGATGAAAGAAAAAGTCGACCTCGGCGGAATTTGAACTCAGAACATAAAGGCAGACGAAATACAGCTAAGCATTTTGCCCGGTGTGTTAACGATTCTGTCAGCTCACCGCCTTAACACAATAATGCTACTGCTGCTGCTGCTGCTGCTGATGATGATGATGATGATGATGAAGACGACGACGACGACAACAATAACAACAACAACAACAACAATAATAATAATAATAATTATAATTATTATTATTATTATTATTATAACCGTTTCTACTAATTTTGGGAAGGGCACTAGTTGGTTACGTAGACCCCAGTATTTCACTGGTACTTGATTTACGAGCGAGTTCCTTGTGAAGTTGGATTAAATCTGTGATCATCGGCAAATAGGATTTATGAAACAGCAAAAATATGAAAGAAAATTGGTCCTTAATGTAAATTAGATCAGGATACCGAAATATTTCTCTCTCATATGAAATATAGGTTCCTGTCAGGCACGTTGTCGCAGAAAAACAAGTGTGTGATTATATAAACCACATGCGGTGATACGACTTGCCTATACATGAATCGAAGCAATACGTGAGAATGCGATGTCGCTACAGAAAAACGCTGTAAGTACAAATAATGATCGTATATGCAATCTCATCTCTACACGAATACACATAAATGTAATGTTTACATAATTCACACATGCACCTGTACAACTCGTACATAAACAAGACAACGGAAAGCACACAATGTTTAAACAAATTAAAAGAGACATATAATAATAACAATAAATATAAAATGTAACACGTCTCATTTTAAATAGATATGCTCGGAAATAAATCTTCGAAAACAAACAAAGGCTAATTTCTATGTATGGGTTTCAGGCGCTTAAGATACGAAAACAAAAATAGCGTACAAAAAGTGAGCGTTGAAAAAGTTACCTCTGAATAGGAAGGGCCCTCTACTGATGTCACTGCCCAAGCGCAAAGCAAAATCAAAAGAGTTGAAAGCAGAGAGAAAAGTAGAAAAGAGGAACAGGGAATGGTGATGGGGCTGTAAAGGATAAGGAACCGGAACGTTATACAGTGAATCCTGATACTATGGTTGGTTGACATGCAGGGGAAATGAATCAATTAGATAATGAATGGCTTAAAATTCAAAAACGACTCACCGAGTTGAATGCTCCAGAAGAAAAAAAACCCACGAATATGTGAAGGGTAGAGAAGTGTATGATATATAAAGAAAAACAAAAGATAAATACTGTCATACCATACATCCAAATGGAGGACATAACACAAACAAGAAATCTTCTCCGAGCTATTGCACTACTTATTGAGGAGAAATTACAGCTTAAGAGAACAAAAAATGGTGGAGTAAAAGAACCATGGTGGAAATGTCGCATTGAAAGGGACATAATGCGGGCAAGGCAAGATCTAGGAAAAACTGAACAATGGTTAAGAGGTTGGTCAACCTTAGGAATGAGCAAATGTCTCCGATGTGTTGCATCTGTAATAGAGTAGATGAAACCATTGCCCATGTCACGAACAAATGCCCTAGTGTTGCCCAAAACCACGACCAGGTAACAAAAGCGCTACATTGGAAACTGCGAAAAGTGTGGTCTAGAGAGGAGCAAGACGTAGTATGAGCACAAACCGCGGAGAGTGGTGGAGTCGGTGATTAATAAAACCATCTGGGATTCCCTAATCCAAATAGACCGGGTGCTAGAGCATACGGACCGGACCTAGTGGTGGTCGAAAAAATGCACCACATGTGCTATATAGTTGATGTTGCATGCCCCTTTGACCTACGAATAGTTAAGAAGGAAGGCGAAAAGATATATAAATACAACCCTCTTAAGTACGAAATAGCCCGGCTATGGAAAATGAAGGTGAACATAGTACCAATTATTGTTGGGTCCTTGGGAACAGTATTAGAAGGCATCAAGGGGATTAGCAAATTGGAATAGATTATCCAGTAGAATTGTTACAAAAGTTTTTCCTCCTAGGCACGGTCAGAATAATCAGGAAAGTATTAGATAGCTGAAAAGAACGGATAGCATGGTACCGTAGGCTGCAGACAGGAAGCCCGTCAGGCATGCAAGACACCAGAAGTTCCAACAAAGCGTATGATAAAAAGTAATAATAATAATAATAATGATAATAATAATAATGATAATAATAATAATAATAATGATAATAATAATAATAATATTGATTTCAAAGTTTTGATAGAATGTTAATTGTTTGCTATGTAAATGAGGGAAAAAACTAGGGCAGAGGACTCGCTGTCATAGGATCGCGGTTTCGATTCCCAGACCGGGCGTTATGAGTGTTTATTGAGCGAAAACACCTAAAGCTCCCCGAGGCTCCGGCGGGGGGTGGTGGCGAACCTTGCACCACAACTTTCTCTCACTCTTTCTTCCTGTTTCTGTTGTACCTGTAATTCATAGGGCCAGCCTTGTCGAACTCTGTGTCACGCTGAATATCCGCGAGAACTACGTTAAGGGTACACGTGTCTGTGGAGTGCTCAGCCACTTGCACGTTAATTTCACGATCAGGCTGTTCCGTTGATCGGATCAACTGGAACCCTCGACGTCGTAAGCGACGGAGTGCCAACAGCAACAACAATAAATAAGGCAAAAAGAAAGCACTACTCCTTCAAGTAAGGAATGCCAGTTTATTACATACGCAAAGCGGTCTGGGATAAACAACTAGAAAATAAGATGATGCACGGTCACTTCTTGAGCGAGATACCAAGAGACATAGACGCAGATAAAAGTGACCTAAAAATTGAAACAGAGGCCTTGGGATATGCAGCAGAAGAACGAGTGCGGAGAACAAATTGTATCTAACAAAGAATTGGCCAGTGAGCAGAATCTAACACATGTTGAATGTGTTGTGAAACTGGAGAGATGGTATGGCATATTTTAAGTGAATGCAGCAAATTGACCCAGAGAGAATACAAAAGAAGTCATGGTAAGAGTAGTTCATTGAGAACTATGTAACACTTTTGGATTGAGAAATGTATGAAAAATGTTAAAAAAAAAAACGAGTCAAAAGATATGGTAGAAAATGACAAAGCATCAATATAATCATAAAATCGAAGACCGGAAAGGGAGAGAAATCATGTCAGATCAATGACGTCGCTTGCCCTGGAGATAATAGAATCGTCGAAGTTAAAGACAAAAATGTAGAAGAAACTACGAGATATGAAACTCTGAAGAGAGGAACCAAAGAGCTGTGGTCAACGAAAAAAAAAATGTAGAATGCACCAATAATTTTTGATACTTTAGGTACAACCGAAAAAACCCCCAAAAAACAAAAAACAAAAAAAAAAAATTTAATTGCTTGGAAAAGATAAGAATAAAAATGAAAAATAGAGAATATTTAGAAAACAGCACTGCTTGGCACTGCAAAGTGTCTGGAAAGTTCTCAAAGTTCGAAAAGTACCATTTTAGTTCACGGGAAGTGAACAGATGCTTGATTAATGACACCTCAACCAACAAGATGAGTATGTTAGTAGTATTAGTAATAGGAACAGCAGCAGCAGCAGTAGCAGCCGCAGCAGCAGCAGCAGCAGTAGTAGTAGTAGTAGTAGTAGTAGTAGTGATGATGATGATGATGATGATGATGATGATGATGATGATGATGATGATGGTGATGATGATGATAATAATAATAATAATAATAATAATAATAATAATAATAATAATAATAATATTAATAATAATAATAAGCTATTAGAAATTGAAAAAATGTGACACCTCAAGGCGACTACCGTACCAGTGATTGTAGGATCTTTAGGAATGATAAAAAAAAGGTACTGAAACCTATTTG
>NC_068986.1:106137137-106138602 GCF_001194135.2 Octopus bimaculoides
CAGAAATGGAAGAAAATTTGAAGAAAGAAGAAAAAAAAAACATAATAATAATAATAATAATAATAATAATAATAATAATAATAATAATAATAATAATAATAATAAATGCTTTCTAATTGATGTATCAATACCAACAGATGACAACGTTTCTCTAAAAGAAATGGAGAAACTTTCAAAATACAAAGATATGGAAATAGAGGTAACTCTGATGTGGAGTCTAAAAACAGAAACAATTCCTATCCATTAAGTATGAGAAAAAAAAAATTCCGACAAATACATAACAAAACCACCAGGACTAACAAATATACTGCTTGTATTGGTTGGAAGGCGCCTGACGACATTCCAGTTACAAGGCACCCGATCTTGGTTCATATTTTATCCAGGATTGTAGATCCGTCAAAGATAAGCAACAGAAACGCGTGCTTTTCATACATAAGCCACACTTGTTCACAGTCATGGGGCTTCAATCCGTGTCTGTACGTTCCAGAGAGCACTAACGACAGATAGATCACTTGAGCAGTGAAGGCGTCCATTACGCAAGAAAAGATAAGCAAACGCACCAATTTGGTCAAATGGGAATTGGAACATCATAATCCTTTCTACTAAAAGCAACAGCCCTGAAATTTGGAGGAGGGGGATAGTCGATTACATCGACCCAGTTTTACACTGGTATTTAAATTATCGACCCCGAAAGGATGAAAGGCAAAGTCTACCTCGGCGGAAATTGAACCCAGAACGTAAAGACGGACGAAATACTCTAAGCATTTTGCCCTGTGTGCTAACGATTCTGCCAGCTCGTTACATTGGACTGGGACATAATAATCATAATGATGTTTATATTTGCCGCAAGGGCGTTTGATGATGGTGACATTGCAAAAACAGGTTACACATACTGTGTGTAAAGAGTAACATTAAATCAGGTGTGGTGGAAAAAGTAAAAATAAAAGCGAAAAGAATGAGATAATCTACATGCACCGAGTACGCAGCAGTACGCAGCCTCCCCAAAAGGCTGAAGTGCATAGCCGTAGGCATGGGCATGTGGTTAAGAAGACCGCTTTGCAATATTTGGATCTAGGTTCAGTCCCACTACCCTTCTACAATAGCACCTGACGGACCAAAGTCTTGTGAATGCGCTCAGTAGGTAGGGAGCTGGCAGAAACGTCAGCACGCCGGGCGAAATGCTTAGCGGTATTTCGTCTGCCGTTACGTTCTGTGTTCAAATTCCAGCGAGGTCGACTTTGCTTTCATCCTTTCAGGGTCGATAAATTAAGTACCAGTTACGCAGTGGGATCGATGTAAGCGACTTAATCCCTTTGTCTGTCCTTGTTTGTCCCCTCTATGTTTAGCCCCCTTGTGGGCAATAAAGAAATAATGAAACTGCCTGGAAGACTATCGTATACATAATACATACATACATACATACATGCATACATATATGTATATATATATATATATATATATATAT
>NC_068986.1:106138947-106141624 GCF_001194135.2 Octopus bimaculoides
TATATATATATATATATATATATATATATTTATACACACACACGTACACACACACATACACACATACACATATATCTATGTATGTATTCGTCACTAATTGTGACCTTATGTGCTACAAGCATATCTTGCTAGAAATAGCTGTTAAACCATTTATAGCTTGAAAAAAAGCACATTTATATATACTGACAGGGTAGATATCTTTCCCATGACCGAAGAACATTTTGTCTATACGGTTTATATTACACCCAGCTGTCCACATTAATTCTATACTGTGTGTGTGTGTGTGTGTGTGTGTGTAGCTTGAATACAGCAAAATCGATTTATTTCCATAATCGTCGATAATATGACGCCTACGGTCGTTTCAATATCCACTTTGATTCATTTTAAAATCAATTATTGCACTATGAACCTAAAAAGTAGATATCTCTTCAGGGCAAAAATTGACATATTCTCTTTACATCCAAATAAGTTCTTTTAGATGAATGATATTATTTGACGTAAATTCTATGGGACAATACTAGCCACTATCCTTTAAATTTGGTTATTTTTAGAACTGAATTCCAAAGACAAATTAACTGATGTACACAAGCTGACGCACACACGTACACACATACATAAAAAGGTACATAGGACAATTCAACTTCAATACTAACACACATTCACACACAAAAACCCATGCTGCTATATTAATCTATAATGAACACTCTATCTATTAGGATGTAAAGAACATATGTCGATTTTTGCCCTAAAGAGATATCTGCCTTTTAGGTTCATAATGCAATTATTAATTGTAAAATGAATGACGGTGGATATTGAAATGATTGAAGGCCTTATGTAATCGACAGTTATGTAAATAAATTGATTTTGCTGTATTAAAACTCTTCATTTTGTTTATATTATACTACTGTTATTATCTTCGCATATATCGAATCAGGTGAAAACTTCTAAACGAACTACTGGGACTCCATAATGTGTACAGTACTAATGTCAAATAAATTATAATACTAACACAGAGAAATAAACTCCAGTAAATTCACAGATATATGGATAAACCAGCGGAAGTTTGAATGTAAGACATCCCTAGAAGGAGCATCTCTTTCTTTACAAAACCTCATATATAATGTTTAAAAATCAATTAAGGTTGTTCCTCATTTTTTCAGTCTGCGGAGAAATGGCTAAAATTTGCCCTGTTTATAATTATACCACATGTTACACACACACACACACACACACACACACACACACACACACACACACACACACACACACACACACACACACACACACACACACACACACATATATATATATATATCATAAAGAGTTATTGATGAGGGATTATCAAACTGTGTAAAATAATTTATGAGCTCTCTGTTAATACAAGAAGATGAACGATTGATTTTAGATTAGCAAATAACTCCTTGTATAATTATGGCAGGGTCTGTGGTTATAGTTCATCACTACTCTGTATTGTAAACCCATAGTCACATTCCCGTTCAGACTAATCTTTTACACAGAGTGATATACAAGACAATGTGTAATTAATGATCATTATATATTCTTTTATTGTATTAGATCTGACGTACAGCCGTTTCTGATAGTCATTAGAGGTTCGTTCATTGAGCGGTCGAAAGAAATTTGAACGACATGGTGTTCTGGTAGAAACCAAGCAGAACAATAATAAATGAATGGTAGAAGCACAGGAAGGGGAGCAAAGCGAGGCGTTAAGTATATGGTGAATGAATAAGAGATTGTGAGAAGAATGGAAGACAAAATGGTAGAGAAAGAAAGAAAAGGAAGAACGAAAGGAAGAGAAGGGATAGAGGAGGGGAGGCACGGGGTGGAAGAATGAAAACAAAAAAGGGAAAATGATGGCCAGTAATAAAACCATTAGTGGCGTTGGAGTGTGTAATTGGATAATCACACTCAAAAAAATTTACATTGTCTTCAGGTCAATTGACACACAGACACACACACACGCCCACCCCACCTCAACTCACACACGTATATATCCAATATGCATTTTATAACCCTCACACGTATATATCCAATATGCATTTTATAACCCTCACAGAGCGAATCATAATCATTTCAGTTGTGGAAAAGAGAAGCTAAATCATTGTTACGTGCGTTTCAGTGAGCAAATGCCATTTATTTCTTGTAATATACAATGTTGTGAAATTTCATACAGTAAATTCAGAGTTCATTCACTTCTTCAGACAATATAATCTGACTCACAATCAATTTATGAAGTAGACTCGCAAATGCGACATGGGTTTTCATCGCTTCATGAGCGTGTTCAACAACCACGCAGCTTGACAAAATGCAAATGGTTATTATATCAACTCTTTAGTATATCATCTATCCTGACGAGATTTAAGACAATTAATCAAAATAAAATTTGACCTTTTCTCTAAATCATGTTCATCTAAGCGACAACTTGGTATCTTTGATGTTATTTAATTAATTCCTAAGGCGGTTAGGATACATACAATGACAAAAAGAAAAGATAGACAAATAATTATTTACTTATCTTCATTAAAACATTGGCTGTTAGTTACTTGAATATAAGAGTAGAAATATGAGACAGAATATGTAAACTGTGTCAGACAACAAAGCAGGGAGAAAACTACAGTAAATGGATACAAAAGAAGAGATAGGAGTTTATATATATATA
>NC_068986.1:106142216-106147722 GCF_001194135.2 Octopus bimaculoides
ATATATACATATATATGAGTGTGTGTGTAAACGAAAATGTGTGCAAGTTTCTACAGACATTACGTAATTTATGCTATTATGACAAAAAAGAAGTGAGTTTACTAATAGTTTTCATTTTGCTTTTTGAAATACTTTTGAACAACACGTAGTTAATTAAAGAGTATTTCATATAATAAGCGGGTTGGTAAGCAGAATTCGAAATATTTTTAGAACTTCAATGGTTTACAAGAAAAATCTTTGCACAATTCCAAAGATATTCTCCCGATAAAATTACAATATATTCAGCCTATTGGTAAAATAAAGTTCCGTAGAATAAACTTGGTTTGGTGATGACATTTCGAAATTAGCTGATTCATAATACGCGGAATTCAGCAAATTGAAAGAGATGACCGTATGAAGAATGTTTTACATATAAATAAACAGCACAGTTCTTTTGATTCCAAATATGGCTTGGCAAATTCTACCAGTGAATACAGAAGCTGTAGCTATCCTGTCTCTTTAAAAAAAAAATTCAGACGTATTGTATGAAGACCGTATCATCTAATAAATCATTCGGCGTTTCAAAAACAGTTGGCTATGATTTGGGATAGATTTGGCTGTTATTTCAAGCAGAATGAGCGAGCACGTAGAAACTCTACTTTTTGTTTTATGAAAAACGCAGTATTTTAGACATTTTTCTCTATTATTTTATCTTACAGAGGCCGACCTACGTATATTTAAGCTGAACATCGATTTTACAAATCTGAGATGACCTGTTAATGTCATGTGTACTACTCTTCGTCACTGACTATATTAATTTAAGTATCACAGAGGAGTGCAAATTATGGCTGAAAGCGGAAGCAGCATTGGCTCACAGTGCCGAATAATTATCTGTTATTTACCGGAGTTATTCAGGGAAACAATTCGTCTCTCTTTTCTTTAGCCCCGTGGAAACAAGAGTAAATTATTCGCGCTAGGGATCTTTGCAATTTAAAAAAAACAAAAAACAAACAAACATGGCTTAGAACATGTGTTGAAGAGAAAGGAATGGATAGCGATCGGTTAACAGCCCTGATGGCAGAATATGATTAAAGGGATTAAGTAATCAACCTCAAAGCAGATCAGTGGCGATTAATTGTTGATTTTAATCACCCTCATTTCAAACTTTGTGTAATGTTCTGATGTGCACATTGTTCTGACTTACCGGATTTGGAGGAAATAGCAAAGCCCGTAAAATTGGCAAATCTTCCTTAGACAATAAGATCGATGCAATTACTTGCTTGGAGGCAGTTTAGGGTGTCTGAGTCTGCAAACAGCAGCAGTGGTTGTGTTCCAGATGTAGGAGCATTAAAGACGGTGAGCTGGCAGAGACGTTAGCACGCCGGGCGAAATGCTTAGCAGTATTTCGTCTGTCTTTACGTGTTCTGAGTTCAAATTCTGCCAAGGTCAACTTTGCTTTTCATCCTTTCGGGGTTGATAAATTAAGTACCAGTTACGCGCTGGGGTCGATCTAAGTGACTGGTACCCTCCTCCAAAATTTCGGGCCTTGTGCCTAGAGTATAAAAGATGTGAGAGCATTACAGCATTGTGGGAATCAATAATTATTGCGGCTGAAGAATGTTCTGGTCTTTTAGGGAACTGCCAGTCATGCAATGCAGTCCCAGTAATTGGTTTTTGTTTGCTGATTGTAAACACAACAATTGGTGTGATTTCGTGAGGTCTAGCTGAGTACTATCCCTGAATAAGGGGGACGTAGTGTGATGAAGTGTTCACTATATGAACAACCTCTGTGTTTTCTTGCCGTTGAAAGGGACATAATTGGCTTTCGAGGTCTCTATTGATAAACTCACTGTGTGTTTGTCGTCTGGTATTTAAGTTGAGAGTGGATATTGTATGTTTGGGAAATGCAAGAGAGGAATGAAGTGCTGTGTCATCAGCGTAAGAGCAGATGTTGTTTAATGTGGCGGAAAGTAAATCATTGATGAAAAGAATGGGGCGGGGGATTAGAACAGAAGCCTTGAAACGCTGGAGTCGCCGTAATGCGAGACAGAAAGAGCTCTAAATTAGAAAATTATTATTTTTAAATCTCAGAAGGAGAGATATTCAGCAACAGTATTTTGGAGTAAAGATTATTTGCCAACATAACATGGCAGTCCTGGTTTAGGACTAATTTTGCTGTAATTTAGCCCCAGGAAACATCGTCTCTAGCTGGCTATACGACATGACTTGTGTCCTTATATTTTCGAACAAAGGAATCTAGCACCCCAACTCAGCTCAAAACAATATCTGTGTATCACGATTTCCGGGTTATTTCACTTTGTCACTGATGTAATTTTGGCAAATAATCTTTACTCCAGAAAGAGCTTTGTCAATACATACATTAGTAGAAGTGTGATGTGATAGCAGTTATTGATTCATGAGGTGAGATACGAGTGTAGCCTATAAACACGATATTTCGATATAAAATTCATATACCAAGTATACTCGGAAACTTTTCTGATATTAAGGGCAACGTTTCTTTCTCCAAACTCCTCCAAATCAAGAATCAACATATTGGTGATAGAGGACAGTAGGTCACCAGTGGATCTGGATTTAGGAAAACCATACTGGTACCATTAAAAGTAGAGAGCTGCAATGTGCTGGAGGGCATTGTTGCAAATGAATGTCTCCTTATCTTAGAGATATTGAAAAATGCTTGCAATAGAGCAACAGACGGGGGGGGGGGGTTAGATATGGTACTTTTCTCGTGGAGGGGACACACTATTTAGGAGTTCGATGATTATAGGGACTAGATCTGGGGTACAGCCAGAACCTGTAGCATTGTTGGTTTAAAGTGGACTGAGGTACTTTATAGCTTGGCTTGTATGTATAAAGGGTGGTGAAGCTAAAATAGTAGAAAGGGATAGATTTGAGAGAGTTTTGCCAGGGTGTGCAGTGTGGATTTGGATGCAACCCCACCACCATAAAAAAAAACCATAGAAGTTCTCTGTGGGAATACTTCTCACAGTTTGATAGCAAAGATGTAATCTTATTCAAAGGGTACTTTGCTCACAGATACCATCAGCGAATATGGAAGCTTTCTAAACGATGTATAACTATTATCTACTTCCTTCATACATCAGAAAAATATTCAGCATCATCCATGTTTGACTATATCTATATCCATACGTATGTATGTATGTATGTATGTATGTATGTATGTATGTATGTATGTATGTATGTGTGTGTGTATGTATGTATGTATGTACGTATGTATGTCATTATTCAGTTTATTTTGAGATTTCTTTCTAATAGAGAAAGAACCGGTTTCTAACCTCGATCCAAGGCTCCTTCATTTGAATTTCAACACCAACAACAGGGTAACTCCCTTCTTCGCGGTTGCTTCTTCTACTGGGATAATGTTATTGGTTTCACAATGGTCCTGGAGGAAGAGGTTTAAACATGCTGTATATATTTTATACATTAAATTCTGGTATGCAATTGGCCGGTAGTTTTTTGCCATGTGGGTGGTTCTGCATTTGAGGTTCAAATTTGTCTCACTCAGAGCTAACCAGTGTGGTATGCTACAGTTCCCAATAAAAGCTTGCTGGTACAGATTGATAAAATACGTTAGCGTCTTGTACCAATCAAATCTCTTCCAGGTGTTTTTCCATCCTGGGGTTTCTGGATCACAGTTACAAGAGTTTCACCATCAATGTTGTATATCTTGGATGTAACCCAGGAGCAATAACTTTTTGGGAATTCTTCCAGACACAGAGCGTCTTGGTTCCTGAAGGAGCTTCCGAGATATTTACTGCCCCTCCTCTCATATCTCTGTATACTGCTGCCTGGTTGCAGTTAAATTTTTTGTTTATTGTTCTTTTCTCAGTTACTCTCTTCTGACGTCGGAGTTTTTTTTTTTACTTTTTCTTTGTTATTGTGGTTTCGTTTACATTTTGAATATCATTCATCTGCTGTTTTACAGTAGTAGCCACATCATATAGACAGGCGTTAATCTGCCAGTATGTGGGTTCATCACACTGTTGTAAATACTCAACACCAATTTCGCTAACAGCTTTTAATACCGTATCTGGTGTTTTTTTTTTTACTTACTTTGGTAGAGAATACTCTCTCCTCGAGAGAGTCCTTCAAAGCCAAAGTTATTTTTCCTCGGAAAATTTCAGTAAGAGCACATTTCATTGGCATGTAACCCTAAATACTACTATTGCTACAACAATCGTTACGCTTATGGTTGCTGTTTACCAAAGTCGTAGCAGGGGGACAGTGGTCAGTTACTTGAGCCAGTAATGTAGTTTGGCTGGCAGGCACTATGGAATCTGTCGAAATGTCGCTAGCTGCGAAACCACGCGTTGGTCTTATATCATTTACGTGTTCGTTTTTGTTTATTGAGTTGGGAAGAAGGTTAATTTTCGATTTCTTAAAGTTACAGTTACTAACCTTCTGTCACACACACACACACACTCACACACACACACACACTCACACACACACACACACACATATGAATGAGAAAAGATGAAAATGGAGAAATTGACGCGTAGACATCAGTTTATTCACAGATATTCAAAACAATATAATATGAAATTCTTATCCCTACAGCCGTTTCCACGTCCAACGGTTTGCTTTAAATTCAATTAAGTACGTTTCCCATGAATATGTAGTGGATATTTTATCATATGATTAGAGGTAAAACGTTTTGACTTTATAGTAGTTGTAGCTTGAGTAATTTTAGTTTTATATAAAAATAGTTTATCAATTGTATTTGGTAACGTTTAAGCCTTCCTTTGTTTACATAGTTGTACTGACCACAAATATTACGCATAGATATGGATGACGCAATACAATATGATAATTAATTAACTAGTAGTTTTTGGTACGTCTTATTTTTTCATGGCTTCCATATAAATTAACGAACGCACGCACAATTACATGATGAATGTTACCATTCTATCTCCATCACTCTCTCTCTCTCTCTACCCCCCTCTCACTTTCAATCTTTCTCTCTCTCTCTAACACCTATTTCACCCCCAGCATCAGCACCACCACCGATAACAACTACTGTGTATTACAAATGCACGCGCACAACTATATCATACATATTTTTTTTATATGTAAATATATACTCATAACAGTTTTTTTAAATACATACATTACCAAAACACACACATCTGAGTCTGTCAAGGATTGACCAACACGTTGGAATGTAACTGGAGATTCTTCCTTGATGAAATACGCAATTAACCAGTTTCAATATGAACATTTTTAATTAATTGAATTTAATTCTCTGATTGAATTAATTGGGCATGAAAACGGCTGTATTGTGTTGAATAACTTTAATTAAACTGATGTCTATACGTCAATTTCACCGTTTTCTTCATTTTAGTCAGTCATAAATATTTTAAATACCAATATGCACCAAGCAAAACTAACGTATTTAGTTTTTCACTGAACACTGATATAGACCAGAGAACTAGGATGCAAACATCTCTTAAATGATTATAGGTTCTTGGTATGATTATATATATAT
>NC_068986.1:106148294-106149284 GCF_001194135.2 Octopus bimaculoides
ATATATATATATATATATATATATATATATATATATACAATATGAACCCAGTGGAGTTAACGGTTGTTCATTAGTGTGTTCATATACACGGTAAAAGAATATGTGCATATGATTCATAGCATGTTAGGTATTCAATTTACACCAGGTATGAAAGAAATATGTAACCATCGTTTTCATGCATCGGACTTGACGGCGAGAAGATATTGAAAGGAAACTCACGAAGGCGATGCGCAGGGCTGGAAGACATGACATGATATGAAGCAAACTGCTGCTGTAAGGTTTCATGGCCTGAGCCAAACATCAAGCGAGATTGGTACTTCGATATCAAGGTATCTTTTTAGCCGTTTTGGTAATTTCTGTATTCTATAAGATTTGTTACTGGACATTTTGTTTAAGAACAAGAGATAATAATACCTTAATAGTAATATCTTAACTGACTTGCAGAACTAATACATAATTTATGAGATTTAACTCAATTTGCGTGGGTGTATGTATGCATGTGTATACACACACACACACACACACACGCACATATATATATATGCGTCGTGTACATGTGTGTGTATATGGGTATGTGTATATGCATGTAAACGTAGATATAGATATATAGATATAAATATATGCATATATGTAGACTTCCATACACACAAACATATATACATATATACGTGTAAATATATATATATATATATTTATATATATATATATATATATATATGTATGTATGTATGTATGTATGTATGTATGCGTCTGTGAATATGTGTGTATGTGCGTACTTGTATGTGCATCTACACGTAGATATTGATATAGAGATATACATATATATATATATATTTATATATGTATGTATGTATGTATATACAGATACACGCATACATACACACATCCAATTAAATACTGCCACACACACGCATTGAGCGACACACATGCACTCATTAGCATACAGAGATTTGATATTTTTATATATGTTTATACGTATGTGTATGTGTA
>NC_068986.1:106149294-106154496 GCF_001194135.2 Octopus bimaculoides
ATATATATATATATATATATATATATATATATATATATATAACATGCACACACACACACTGTATCAGTGTGTATGTTCGTGCGCGTGTGTCCGTGTTTGTGTGTATGTGACTGTGTGTGTGGGTGTGCGTTTTCGTTATCTATACGCAAATGTTGGAAATTTTTACATGCGGTTCCTCAGTACATTATTTGGTTTAAACGCTAAATATACATAAGAACTGGTACAATCTCCGGTTATCTTTTATTATATCTTGCTTACGTTGGTGTTTTCATTCAGTAAATTATTATGGATTTTTGTTTTGCACTGTCAGTTATTAGTTCAGTTATCGACCCGAGGAATGAACGGAAGAAAATCAACGTCACTATGATTTTAAATCACAGCAATGGAAAGAAAGTAAAAATACTATATTTGTTTGTTTTTTGTTTTTACAAATGGCTGCTTTCTATTGCATTTGGTTTATTTTTCTATTGGTTTGATCTGGAGGAAGGGGTTGTAAGTTGACGGTTTCAAAAATGGTGAAACGTGCAGATAACGTTGTAGGAAGGAATGATTAGGTGGAATGGTACATGTCGGACCTGGGTACGGTGGACAGAATGTAGTTGATGAAAAGGGGCACCGAGAAAGTCAACCCTGTTTGAATGGAAACGACACGAAGCCAACCAACAATATAACAATGTGAGCATTTATATCTAACACGACAACGTGAAAGGTGTCCACAATAGAATTCTTGTCGCGAAGAAAACTTTCTCTTTATGGATTATAATGAGCCGGTTCTAAATGACCTCAAAGTACTACAAGACACGTGTTTCGGCGTTAATGTATCTCCTCAATGACAGACACTTCTTCAGTCCTGCTAAATGTACTTTTACATATAAAGTGTATAAAGAGATTGTTTTTTCGGAGAAAATAGCTCTGCAGGGAACGTCGTCAAGTTGCTAGTGTATATGACAAATATAAATATTTACAGCTTATTTTTATCGTCATCTTTTCGTGCCCTTAAACTAACTTGGAGTGTTTTGTATAAAACATTGAACCCCGGTAGATTACAGGCACTTTCTTTCTTCGATCGTAGAGAAACGAAAGTTGATTGTTTGTTAGTTTATAAATGCTAAGGTTAATTCTACGAGCTATAGCGCCACCTACTCAAGAAAAAGAAACTCGCTATTCTTTTGGAATGTGTAGAGAAGAATTATCTGATGTGCTTCCAAACGAGAGAGAAGCAAACAAAAATAGATTCATACAAACGAACATACGTAAATGCATACGCATACATACATACATACATACATACATACATGCATGCATGCATGTATATAGAAATACACGCATACATACATATACACATATGTATGTATACGCGCAAGCAGACAAGCACGAACACGTACATATATACACACGTGTGTACATATAGTTACGTGTTGTACATATAACACAGTTTCTTATTTCACATAATATCTATACAGGTATGAATCTATCTTAATTGAAACTGCAATAATTAAAAGCATTATGGCTTCGCTGTCACTGTCACCATGGCAGTGCCTGTATTAATTCGATAATTTGAGTAAATTTCGATAAAAATTATATCGGAAGCTAATAAGATTTTCGAATATAATAATGATAAAATCCAGTGAGAGGATAAATGTTTCAACTGAAATTGTGTTACGGAATCAACTAACTTACCAGCCAAAATTCAACATCAACAGAATCCCTCCAATATTGCAGGAAATATCTACCTTGGATCATCGGAAGTATTTTACTGGTATTTCCTCGTATTTTTATTCCCCGGAGGTATGAAAAGTTATGCTAGTCCTCGTTGAACGGGCGACTACAAAATAGATAAAGCAAGAGATTTCTGTCAGTCTATCATGGTCCCCGTTGCACAATGAGCTATAATTAATTGTTTCTAATTTTGATACAAAGCCAGTTATTTTGAGGGGGAGGAGACAAGACAATTCTTGACTGGTTCGTTATTTTATCGACCCCGGTAGGATGAAAGACACAGTTGACGTCAGCAGGATTTGAAATCAGAACGTAGATCAGTGGTCCTACACTCTAACGATTCTGTCAGCTCACCACCTACATAATTATCTACTTTGTTCAACTAGCGTTCAAGTCTTGAATAAATTGACTTCGTTTTGAGCATAAGTTGCAAAATAAAAGAGAGTAAGAGATAGAGAGAGAGGGAAGAGAGAATGAGAGAACGAGAGAGAGAGAAAGAGAGAGAGAGAGAGAGAGAGTGAGGAGAGAGAATTGCACAGACAAATAAAAATTCTCTCTGTTGTCAAAAATCTGGATTTGAACAAGGAAATTTTTGACACACAGAATCCGAAAATGATATCCACTTATTACTATCACGTCAAGATTTTAAGATAATGGATTCATAGAATTTCAATGAAATAGTTTACAAAGAACAAGGCATAACATACAAAACATACACAGAAATTTGTTTTGCTTCAAAACCAGAAATTAAAAAAAAAATTCTTCTGAATGTCTTCTTAAAATTCTACTCAAAAACTTGTATAAACAATCTTAAAAATTACATCATTGTTTATGCCTAATTTCCCATGAATTTGCGTTTGGATGATTTTGTTGGGTGCCGAACCTCAGAAAGATCACGAGCAAAGTTCTAGAAATAGTCTACATTCATATGCAAGTTCACTAATTCTGAGTGATCTCGGTGTTAGCCATCACATCCTGGATTGTGAGTGTCTTTAGCTGATTTCACTGAATAACAAAGCATTCGCGTTAGTTTTTGTGTCTCAGAATACGTCTAAGAATTTCCTCCAATCTTACACTTGACCAGTCCCATTGGCACTGCAACAGGATACAGGCGCTGTTTTTTTTATCCTCTAAGCCATAAACAATGAATAAATATGAAAAAAAAAACCCGTCTAGAACCTATATTATTGTAAATAATAACAGAGAAATTATTGTGATTCAACAATAGAAATGTGAAACAATATAAGTTTAATGTCAACACAATCGGATATTAAAACAGGATACCATTATCTAACCACTTATCGTCTGTCCCTCGCTCTATTTCGACTGCACGTTAATCTGTATAATACGTCGCCATCTTCCATAACGTATAATAGCTTCTATCCTTCCTTATGTAGTTAGTTATTCATAAGAATATTACAACTTAGTCTGATATCTAAAGCTTTCATCCAAATTCGGTTTCCTCTGTCCATCTGAACGATTGTCTACCATAACATATTCAATATTACAAGATTGAAATTATATTTTGTCATTTTCCATTCAGTTTAGCGTTCAATAACCATCATTCATTTCCGCCATACTTTCTCTGCTTTCATTTGCCCCCCCCCCATTCTTTCTTTCTTTCTTTCTTTCTTTCTTTCTTTCTTTCTTTCTTTCTTTCTTTCTTTCTTTCTTTTTTTCTTTCTTTCTCTCTTTCTCTCTTTCTTTCTTTCGTTCGTTCGTTCTTTATTTCCTTCTTTCTTTCTTTCTTTCTTTTTTCCTTCCTTCCTTCCTTCCTTCCTTCCTTCCTTCTTTCCTTCCTTTCTTCCTTCTCTCCTTCCTTCATTTCTTTCTTTCTTTCTTTCTTCTTTCCTTCCTTCTCTCCTTCCTTCGTTTCTTTCTTTCTTACCTATTTTTTTTATATATGTGTGCAACATTCTTTTATTCATTACAATTCTCCTTAGAAATAAAGAGCTGGTTTCTCACAAAATAATGAAAATCCATAACCTGGATTCAAATAATACCAACAATACGTGTTGAACTATAAAAATGTCTGCCATATTTTTTACTATTCCACGAACAGACATTAATCTTAACCTGTTTATTGACGAGGGCAAACTCTAGCTTCTCAGATTTGTCACTTAAACATTTTCTAAAATAATCAACTACACCAATATTCATAGATATAAATCTGAATTTATAATCAGAATATAAAAACATTAATTACGAAGTAGTTACTTATATTCGTTTTCTCACTGATTTTGGAAGCGACGTTCATTATTGAAGGGCAGCTGGCCTCGATATTATATTTATAAATGAATTAATCAAACGTACGTTTTCTTTGAGATTTATTTAAGTTCTTCCGTATGGAGTTCAAGCTGTTTGTTAACAAAGTGACAAGTCTTTTTGAATTAACCCATTATCTGCCAGCTTTTGTTATTCATAATTTTTTGGCTTTGCCAGGTGTCTTAGGAGTTAAAATAACATATAGTATTTAAATTTTCTTCATATGTGAATTATTTTGGAAATTATGAGAAATGTTTCGAAAAGTCACAAATGGGAATCGCTGAAAAAAAGCTTATTTATCTTTTTTTTTTTATTCAATTGCAATAATAAACATTTTAGTTTGTTTGAAACTATAGTGTCAAATGCGAATGTGTATGAAATTTCAATGAATGATAGAGATGGGAAATGCAAAACACAAAAAAGCTTTTCAAAACGGACAATATTTTTGTAGTTCAAAAATTGCTATTTATGACATAAAATGTCCTCTAGAATTAGCCAGAGATAATAATGACGGACTTTAATTACTAAATACTGTTATACACACCCCTACAAATTCAATGTACATAAGCAATTCACTTTAAAGTCAACGAACAATCGTGATTGAGACTGTTTTTCGCAGATCCCCAAATGGGGCTCATGGCAGGTTAAGCGAGTTCCCCGTGTTTGTAAAAATGTGATGCATGTTTAAGGATACGTAGGTGCATTCACTTGCACTTATCCTTTGTATAAATATCTTTACTAATTAGATATTTGTGCACGCGTGTATGTGTGTATGCGTGTGCACCATTACATTTTAAGTATGTGTCTTCGTAGATGCACACAACGATGCGTGTGCATATATCCATTTCAAGAATCTCAAGTGACGAATCTTTGGGTTGTCTTCAAAATTTTACTGTGCCGCTCATACGAAGGGTACTGAAAAGTTCTTGGCTCTAGGTAAGAGAAAATACAGGAGGATCAGTTAGTTATGATTTTATTCAATATATTCCCCTCACAGATTCACACGCTTATTGCAGCGGTCCTTCAGCTTTTTTCTAAGTCTTGTAACTCGGAAGGTTGGGCCTCCACCCATGCCTTTTATGATACCCATAAAACCAGGAACTTTTTACCACCCCCTCGTATATATATGTGTAAACATAATGATGCATATATACATGCATCATTAATATATCGTATAAATATATACGATTATATATTACTCATGTTTCACGCACTCAC
>NC_068986.1:106154536-106155812 GCF_001194135.2 Octopus bimaculoides
ATATATATATATATATATATATAGGAAAATGACATACATATATAGTTATCCATCCTCACATCTCCCAGTATTCTCTAGAGGATCATGACGATAGGAACTTGAGGTTCCTTTTAACTAGGGCCCTGCAAGAAGCACCCATCGTTAGACTTTACGGTTGGATTCTCAAGCGTGACCAACTGAGACAGTGGATATTATCCAGCCGTATTTTTCTTGGTTCACCTCTAGTACCCCTGCCGGTTGGCTCGGCTTGAAAAAATCCGTCTTGTGATTCTTTCTGGTTACATTCTGATCACATGTCCGTAGTACAAGGATTGCATCATCTCAATGCGGAGTAGTAGCGGCTCGACTTGGGGACACTCGCTGATCTCCGAGCTACGCACCTTGACGACTAATATCACTTAAGAAATTCTTTGGAGGAACTGCAATATTCCTGGCTAAGACTGATAAGTGAAACTTGTTATCTTCACATGAATTGAAGATAGCAAGTTTGGCCTTTTTCTCAAACTTGCTTTCTTCTGACGATCGAATGCTGGAGATGCTGCATTATGGTGCTATAATGCGATTGATTGCTCGAAGGCACTTTTCGGGAGATGTGAATAATCATGTATTGTTATAAGCATTTGAATTTAAATAGTTAAAGAGGAAAAGTGACAGAAAAGGAGGAACCATTATTGATCACGAAAATGAATGAAATGCTTTCGATAGTGAAGTGGGGCGTACATTTTAGAGAGGAGTAGAACAAGGCTTTAATTAGGTGAAAACTAAAAGCGGCTAAGTAGAAAATGGATTAATCATTAACCAAGGGTATTACAAAAATCCCTTTATGTATTCAGCAAATAGAGGCTGATTAAAACGATAGAATTAATTTAAAATTTTAATTAATCAACTCCATTTATCGCTGAGAGACAAAATAAGCAAAATGTTAATGTTCGTGATTAAATATATCGTTAAGACAACAGTTAGCCATTAATATTACTCTTCAATCATCTAATGATTATTTGCATGAAGATGTATGTGGAGTTTATATTCTCTGTTATGAGAAATGGCACTATAGTTTTATTCAAAACATGGAAAGCTTTTCGTTATAGAAATCGTAAATAAATGTTTAAGCTGTCTAAAATTAGGCGATCAGAGTTCAGTTACTATTAAATGAGAAATAAATGTTTTGAAATTTCGTAGTAATTTACAAATCCGTTAAAATCGATTATCCATAGCAGAGCTTAACTTTTATTAAGAACATACACATTACGAAGATTGAAATGGAATCTTCATTATA
>NC_068986.1:106156081-106158670 GCF_001194135.2 Octopus bimaculoides
CATACATACATACATACATATATATATATATATATATATATATATATGTTATTTTTTATCTGCTTATTTCTGTATTCCTTTCTGTTGAAGAGCGTATGCTCGAAACATAAAAGACTTTCTCACGTTCCGAGCGTTAAACTAATACGTCTGTTTGTTGTTAATACACCCGTCTTCGTCTTTTGTTCTGTTTTTTTTTGTAAATTCCAACTATACACACACACACACACACACACACACACACACACATACACACACACACACACACACACACAAATACACATATATGTATGTATCTATATGTATACATATATTACTGCTATAAACCATGACATCTAACCCAGTACCTCTATTGAATGACGGCACTTATTTTATCAAGAAGGAAAGAGATGAGAACATTCTGGATCTGAGTTCGATTTCAACTCAGAATACTAAAGGGCAGTAAATAGATACACAATAAAACAAAGACACACTCGCACACACACAACCTATTCGCACATACGTACATACATTCATACATACATATATATACATACACACACACACATATATACAGTATATATGTATATATATATATATACATAATCAAAATAAGCAACAGGATATCAAGAAGTGAAGCAGCACGACCGTTTCAAGCAGCTCCATTTAATTGAACAATGCAATAGTTACATCAATTTAAAATAATGTTGCTTACTTTGATTTTATTCACCTTACTTCGAGCTGTGTGAATAATACCGGACTAACTTGGCGCTTCAACTTAAGCACCTAATTCAACTGTATCTCAATTATATATATATATATATATATATATATATATATGTGTATGTATACACGTATGCACACAAATATATTTGAACGAACTTCCGTCAGTTTCTAAGTAACAAATTCATTCATCTTGGTCAATCTATGCCTATAGTTGAAGATACTTCACCAAAGTGTTTCGCTGTCGGTCTGAAAGCAAAAGTCGTGCGATATCGATGCGAGCTTTTTAACAATACAATCATGCATCTTACTCTGAAATTCGTTTCTTAAAGCCATCTTTGGCAGTTTGTAATGGGATCGGCATAACGATGTTTCATTGTTATTTATCAACCGTTTAGGGTTTTTTCTTTTATCTTTCTTCCAAAATGCCGATGATACTATATTAAAGGTATATATTAAGGGTGTATATTAAGGGTGTATATGAAATGTAAAGAAATGTGTATTGAGTATACACAAAATTATTTGCAAAAATTTTTTAAAATTACAGCTGGTCAATTATTAGTAAAGTACCAAACATGTATAGTTAAGAGACTGAGTGTATATTTAATGCGTACTAGCTGAAGAATTATTTTTAAAATATGAAAAAATATAATAATACGATAGATAATTTCAGACATGATTTCGTTTGATAAAATTCTTCTGGTAAGTACAGACTCAGGATTATTAGCATTCTTGACCTAATCACAGGCAAAACTGTTATCAAAAAGTTCTTTATGTTCCATTTTATTGCGCGTCACTTTTGGTAAATCTCATCTTCCAAAGCATCAGGTTGACCACAGCTTGTTAAAGGAATTCGATAGTCGGAAACTAACTGGAAACTTTTCAGAAGTAACCTGTCACCCAGTTTATCACCCCAGTAGAACTTTGGGTGTCTTAAAATGAGTCTGTACTGCTGCATGCATCCAACCCAAATTTTGGGTCTGCAGATAACTTACTTCATCCTACAAATCATGGACGCCTTTAGAATGTTCATGGGAAATATCAATTTTCCTTACAGCGAACAGTGTAGTTTGTTTACATATTTTAAGTTTATTTAAAAAGAAAATCCCTCACTTAACGCATGCGCTTTAATGCAATTAATTATCGTCTGCTCAATCGAAACTTTGTTTATAAAATATGGACAACAACAGACGACAATAGCTAAAAAAGAAAAGAATGCAAAGGATTATTTTTCATAAAATAAACATACAATGCATGTAGGGTCTGTCAGTGTCCAAAGTAATTGCATTGAAGCCACCGTAATAACAATTACACTAAAAGTAATTCGCTTCCTAATACCTCAGATGAAGCTGGCTCCAAGTGACTTCAACTTTCATTTCATTTCGGAACGAACTCAGTTCCTTCTAACAGAAATAAATACTTTTTATAAAACGCAGGATTTCCATAAGTCCCTGTTGTTATTATTATTTTTATTTTTACTCTCCTACATTAAATAAGGCACAGGGACTGACATTTAACAAAATTGTAAATAATAAACGTTAAATCATTTCTTTATTTCTTTAAACTTTAAAGTACATCATCTCTGTCATACGTATTGTTGTTGGCACTCCGTCGCTTACGACATCGAGGGTTCCTGTTGATCCGATCAACGGAACAGCCTGCTCATGAAATTAACGTGCAAGTGGCTGAGCACTCCACAGACACGTGTACCCTTAATTTAGTTCACGGGGATATTAAGCGTGACACAGTATGACAAGACTGACCCTTTGAATTACAAGCACAACAGAAACAGGAAGTGAGAGAAAGTTGTGGTGAAAGAGTACAGCAGGGTTCGCTACCATCCCCTGCCGGAGCCTCGTGGTGCTTTTAGGTGTTTTCATTCAATAAACA
>NC_068986.1:106158809-106160276 GCF_001194135.2 Octopus bimaculoides
GTTCAATATACTAACGTAAAGTTTTCAAATATGTTGTCTTATAGTGTGGAATTTCCACAGGTCCGGCTAGTATTTTATGGCTGCTAGATTAAAAAATCGAGCAATAATAAATACAAGGTTAAAACAAATAGCGTTAGAAGAAACGGAAACGGCACACACACACACACACACACACACACACACACACACACATGTATATACAGTCACGCATATACACGTACATTCGTGCACACATATAACTAGTGGATTCTTCCGTTAATATCGACGTATGAGATATCACCAGCTGGGCTAGACTACCCACGCAGATGATTTGTTGTTTCCAGTGGACCAATCACATATTTTGGGAAATGGCTTTTTACTCTCTGAGGTCATGTGGGAGGTCTGATGTCTTTTGCTGTTATCAGGCGTATCTGATTATATGTCTCAATTGTTATACAAGTGTTTGTCTTTTGTACATACTAATCCAGACAAGACTGCAAATTGAGGACAGAGACCATTATAAATATTGATAATTGAGTCGGTATGTTTTGATTTGTCTTCAACAATTCCTAATGATATATATATATATATATATATATAGAAATAGCTAGATCGACTGATACTTATGTGTGTGGATATTCTCTGCATAAAGTTCCCTTTTTATTTTTCTACTAATGAGCACTATATTTACAAGACATTATTTCATGTCTAGGGCAATTATAATTAAATGTTTATAATGATATGATATTTACTAATATTTACTGTTTGGATTTCTAGTGTATATTGAACATATGACTGCAAATATATTTTAGTTCTATTCTTTATCGTAGTATGAGGCAGGAAACTAGGATTAAGAGAAGTAAGATTGCAAAAATCTATCTATCTATCTATCTATCTATCTATCTATCTATCTATCTATCTATCTATCTATCTATCTATCTATCTATCTATCGTATTTCTTTATTGCTCACAAGGGGCTAAACATAGAAAGGACAAAGATAGACAAAGGGCATACGTCGATTACATCGACCCCAGTTTGTAACTAGTACTTAATTCATCGACCCCGAATGGATGAAAGGCAAAGTCGACCTCGGAGGATTTTGGACTCAGAACGTAATGGCAGATGAAATAACGTTAAGTATTTCACCCGGCGTGCTAACGTTTGTGCTAGCTCGCCGCCTTCATCCATCTATGTATCTATCTATCTATCTATCTATCTATCTATCTATCTATCTATCTATCTATCTATCTATCTATCTATCTATCTTTCAGAGCTGTGAACCTTCGTCGAACGGCTGTTGTCGCGTGTGGGACGAGCCCACTTATCAGCCGAGTCTATCGTGAATATTGTTCCGCCACCTTCCTTTAAACGGGAAGGAAAAACGGTTTTTGTAACACTGATAGCTATGGCAAAAGAATGCGTGTGGTGGACGCGTTTGAAAGGTTTACAAACAAACACTTTCCTCTCTGGTCAGTCCCTCGTCAACT
>NC_068986.1:106160875-106162259 GCF_001194135.2 Octopus bimaculoides
TTGTAAAGATATCTATCTATCTATCTATCTATCTGTCTGTCTGTCTGTCTGTTTGTCTATCTGTCTGTCTGTATGTCTGTCTGTCTGTCTGTCAGTGTAATGAACAGACAGTGTAATCTATGGATCAGTTTTTCAAGATTCTCCGGATCTATCTGCGTGGTTCTCCTTGCATACAATCTGCCAGGATTTTCTTTCCAGTCTGTTTTTTAATGTCGTCAGTAATCAAATGTCCTTCTCAACGTCATGTTTTCTGATTATCTACACTTCCTACTTCCCGTTAAGATGATCTTTACAAGCGCCTCGGAGCGCATTGAATGATAACTTTCGCTGACTTGATTCTCGAAACTTTTAGATTTTCTAGCACTCTAAGATTTTTACCCTGTCCTTCTAGCTTATCCCCCAGTCTGCCAAAATTCGCGTCTTAAATACCAATAATAATCCAGTATGTATGTATGTATGTATGTATGTATGTATGTATGTATGTATGTATATATATACATACATACATTTATATATACATATATATATATGTGTGTGTGTGTGTGTGTGTATGTGTGTGTGTGTGTATTTAGCAGATCAACAAAGTGGCTCAAGGGCTGAGAGTAGAGGGGTGCTGAAAGGTTCCTCGCTTTAAGGGTATCGCTAAAAGCTTGGTTGGAGGCCCAGCTTTTCGAGTTCTTTAACAAGTCTTAGAAAACATGAAGGACCACTGAATTAAGAGTGTGAATCTGAGAGGGGAATATGCTGAATAAAATCATAATTAACCGACCCTCCTGCATTTTCTCTTACTCAAAGCCAGAAAATTTTCTGCATACCATCATATATACGTGTATATGTGAGTTTGTTATTTGCGCTACTTTGCCACTTTCAGAATTCTGATTTAGTTTTGGTTGGTTGTTATTTGATTTTGCGATGCAGTTTTTATTTCGTAGAAGAAAAGTTCTGTTATAAATGTTGCTACAGCTATGTTGTACGGCGGATTGTACCATATTATCTTCATTTTTATGAGTTGTTTTGATATCCAGTTTCTTCTTTGTTGTATTTGATTACTTATGTGTACCCAATTTTTCAGAGTTTCTTTGTAACGCATGTCCTTCTATGAATATATCGTTAGAAGAGCGTCTCATAATTTTGGGCGATATGAAGTAGACGAGGTTATTAGTTATTTTAGATTAGAAAATTTGTTGATTGAATATCTTCGGTCGATGTTCTATATGAGTAGAATGATAAGTAGTCGAGTTTTAAGCTGATATTCATAAAATAAATTTTTTTCAGATTGGTTTACGCAGTGATTGTTTGCGGAATTTGTTTTCTTCCTTTATCTAAGATTGCTTTGAAATACCTAACAAATGATGGAAACCATCCCACGCTCCTCATTAGTCTA
>NC_068986.1:106163131-106164634 GCF_001194135.2 Octopus bimaculoides
TATATATATACAACCAACACACAGACACGCACGCACATATATGTATATACATAATGAAAGCTTTGTTATGAAGTGGAAGTCACCTTCAATGAAATGACTCAAAAAGCGAAGAAGTTAAAAAAGAAGACTAGCATGAAGGGAACGAGATGGAGAAAATAACGTAGGAGAGTGAAAGGAGGAAGAAAAGAAGAAAGGGAGAGGTGGAAGAAGATTCCGAAAAAAGGAATTAGAAGAATGAGAGATCAAAATGGAGAGCGAGAGAGATAGATAGATAGATAGAGAGATAGATAGAGAGATAGATAGATAGATAGATAGATAGAGAGAGAGAGAGAGAGAGAGAGAGAGAGAGAAAGAGAGAGATAGAGAATAAGAAGAAAATTACGGAGAGGAAATACGATAAGACAAGGAACAAGAACGAGAAGAAGAACAAGAAAAGTGACAGGAGGAGAGCTGAGTTATATGCTGGTAGCAAAGGACCATACAATTCACGATCGAAAGATTATTCATGTAATGTATATACTAAGGCTAATCTACCAAATATAACACAGGAATTTCATCGTAAAAGTACAGATCTCCGAAATCCCATCTATTTTACAAACCTCAAACCTCAAATTATATTTAAGAAGAGCTTCATCTCCTATTTAGCTAACACAAAATATATCAGAAACCTTCGCTTAACTATTTCGCCATATTGAAGGTATTTGACAGCTTCTATTGAGCAAACATTTCTCTATATTTAACACTACACCACCTTCTATAAGCCTTTATTTATTATATCTCTGTTATTCAGCACTTACTCAATGACTTCTTTATCTATTATACTTTAACTGTACTCTGTCTTCGTCCTTTAATTTCTTTAAACAGTTCAACATAATCATATTATCGATTTTTTTGTTTTTACACTCTGATCTTTACGAATCAATTTTCTTCTTAGTAACATGACTTTACAGTTTATTTAACAACGTTTTTATGTTCTTCCAGAATAAAGTTACTAGTTGTATTTTATTTTCCGTTTTACCTTGAAAATCCTTAATCCAATATACCACCTTCCTAATTTACGATGAGTCATTTTTACAATGGTAACATTCTTTTTCGTTTAGAGCTCTTAATGTAATTTTAATGTTATTTTTTCCTTAAAACATATCCAACATCTTGGATTTTCCAACAAGTTTTCTTTATTCACCGAGTTTTCTTTTATGCTAATATTTACTCCGTCTCTTTCACTTCTCAATTTCTCTGCAGATTCCTAACGTTTTCTTTATAAAACATCTTATCATTTTTTTTTTTTTGCTTTCATATGTAATTATATCTTTTAAACCTGCAGTTTACATCTGCAAAAATCCCGACCGCTAGAATATCGTTCATTTACCATTTCAGAATCTAACCCCATTCTTCTTCTTCTTCTTCTTCTTCTTCTTCTTCTTCTTCTTCTTCTTCTTCTTCTTCTTCTTCTTCTTCTTCTTCTTCTTCTTCTTCCACTTCTCCTTCTTCTCCTTCCTCTTC
>NC_068986.1:106165806-106168040 GCF_001194135.2 Octopus bimaculoides
TATATATATTACATGTCTGTATATATAAATGATGATGATGATAATAATAATAATAATAATAATAATAATAATAATAATAATAATAATAATAATAATAATAAATGGAATCAAACATTCAATGATGAGGGAAAGGATCAGAAAAGAATGTTATCGTAGAGTAAGGACAATAATCAAAGCAACGCTGAATGCAAGAAACAGGATCGAAGTGATCAATACTTTAACAATACAGTTTGTGACTTACATTTTCAAAATCATTAATTGGTCTATTACTGAAATATGTAATCTTGACAATGCAGCATCCTAAGGCAGATATAGAACGACTTTACCTGCCAAGAAAATGTGGTGGCCGTGGACTTTTACGGCTGGAATTAACAATGGAGATTGCTACAATTGTCCTAAACACCCACCCGAAAAACTCTGATGAGAGGATGTTAAGACTTGTCTTAAAGCACGAAAACAAGAAAACATCGTACTCAGTAACAAAACAGGCAAAAGAATATCGAAGTGAATTCCAAATGCAACAAGTCTCAGAATTAGACGTACCGGAAACAAGCACAGAAAAAGCTAAGCGTATGAAAACCCGTGCTAAAACTGCTGCCTTAGATATTCTTACTGACATATGGTAAGAAAAACCTCTCAATGGCAAATACCCAAAGTGAGCTAATAATGCCGATGTTGACAAAGCCCTTACCATCAATGGATAGTGGCTTCTGGCTTGGAATCAGAAACAGAAGAGTTTATTATAGCAGCCCAAGATCATTGCCTACCTACAAGAAGCTACCAGGCCAACATATTAAAGAACGGCAGTAGCCCAACATGTCGTGTTTGTAAAAAAACAAAATGAAACCATTGATTATGTTGTCTCCATGTGCAGCCTTCTTGAGCCTGCAGAGTATCTCAACAGGCATGATAGAGCTGCACAGTATATTCACTGGGTAATTTGCAAAAACCTGGACCTACCCCAAAAGGATTAAATCGATTACATCGATCCCAGTGCGTAACTGGTATTTAATTTATCGACCCCGAAAGGATGAAAGGCAAAGTCAACCTTGGTGGAATTTGAACTCAGAACGTAAAGACAGATGAAATACCGCTAAGCATTTCGTCCGGCATGCTAACGTTTCTTATTTGTTTATTGCTTACAAAGGGCTAAACATAGAGGAGACAAACAAGGACAGACGAAGAGATTAAGACGATTACATCTACCCCAGTGCGTAACTGGTATTTAATTTATCGACCCCGAATTGATGAAAGGCAAATTCGACCTCGGCGGAATTTGAACTCAGAACGGAAAGACAGACGAAATACCGCTAAGCACTTCGCCCAGCGTGCTAACGTTTCTGCCAGCTCGTCGCCTATCCAACATAATTAAATTCATTTATTTCCTTTTACTTCCTGTTAGTAATTTCAATATATAGCTATAGATTATCATCTTTCATTTTATTTAGAAGGCAATAAGCTAAAAGCCACAGTGAACTACTTAATATTACTTATCTATTATTTTACATCTCATTCTCATAGATTTATCTATATTTATCTTTCTAGCGAAACTTTTTTATCTTTGTACAAAATGAAATATCTTCCCGCAATGATGTGTTGCTTTCTATGCGCTTGTATCACACTACAATTCATTTAGATTTCGTATTTCCATTTTTCACCTGACTTACAAGAATAATTAGTCACATTTGCGTATGTTGTTAGACATTGCGATTAACCTAAGAAATACGCGGCAGGTACGTAAGCAGATAGATAGATAGATAGATAGATAGATCGATAGATATATAGACAGATGTGTGTGCATCTTTGTTTTCCACTACCACTGCTTCACAACCGGGGTTGACGTGTTTATATGACCGCAAATAGCGTTTCGGGAAAGGTGATCGATAAGATAAGTAACATGCATGTAAAAAAATGTATATATCTGCTGGGTTCGATTCATTCTACAAAACTTTTCAAAGCAGCGCTCCAGCATGGTCGTGGCATAATGACCGAAACAAATGAAAGGCTAATGATACATATATATGTATATATATGTGTGTGCGTGTATGTGTGTGGTACGAAACTTGCTTTCCAACCACATGGTCCTGGGTTCAGTGCCACCGCATGTCACCGTGGGCCAGTGACCTCTTCTATAGCCTCAGCCCAACCAAATCCTTGTGAGTGGATTCGGTAGATAGAAACTGAAAGAAGTCCGTCATATATATATATATATATATATATATATATATATATAT
>NC_068986.1:106168371-106169214 GCF_001194135.2 Octopus bimaculoides
TGTGTGTGTGTGTGTGTGTGTATACATATTTGTGTGCCTGTGTTTGTCCCCCTACCATCACTTGACCACCGATGCTGGTGTGTTTACTAGGCTTACAAAGAATAAGTCCTGGTGTCGATTTGTTCAACTAAAGGCAGTGCTCCAGCATGGCTGCAGTCAAATGGCTGAAACGAAAAAAAGAAGAAAAGAAGAAAAGAATATATGAAGATATATATGGTATTCAAGATGTTGCAGGGCACTTGAACAGTAAAGAGAGTCAAGATATGCTGCCCAGAGTTTTCTAGCTGGAATATTTATCTGTTTCGCCATTTCTCAATCTCATGTCAACATTATGTGTTGGCAACTCTGTATGAGGTAGGTGATATTTTAAGGAGCAGACATGGTTTGAAAAGAACAAAAAGAGCAAAAATAAAAAAAAACTTAGAGCGATCAAAGTGATAAAAACCACTGAAGAAGATATAGAGCCGGACTCTTATAAGCGACAACAATTTTGTAAAGCAATACGGGAAGTACAAAAGAAACACAAACAGTACAATGGGTATTCGAATTATAGAGGAAACAATAGAAACGAAATTTTCTCACCATGTTCGTACTGTACGAAATACATTTTGGCGGTAATTAAAGATAAACCGCCATAAATCATAACTTATCAATTTGATTGCTATTCTATCGTAGACCAGTCAGCGAATTTATTACCCCCTGCGACATCAAGTTTGTTTGTGACATATATATTGATTTTAACCGAAAGTTTCTTTCTTTCTCACCACATGGATGCGCAAAAGCCTCAACATTGATAACTGTCCTATATCTTAATTTCTACTGCAATTCAAATAACTTTCAAAA
>NC_068986.1:106169224-106172216 GCF_001194135.2 Octopus bimaculoides
CACATAAATATAAATACCTTCGTTTTGGGATCACCACCATTTTGTTATCTCCCCTTCTTCCTAGCTCTCCTGTTTGACCCCCCTGTCACAGACACACAAATACATAGATACATACATACGTACACACACACACACACACACACACATACACACACACAAACACACACACACACACATATATACCACGGGCTTATGCCGCCGAAACGCGACTATGAAACCGAATAGGTGTCGACTCTAATGTTAACTGCGTCAAACTCACAGAGTCTATTGTACAGGCAAGTTGTCAGTTTTCTATGGCGGGTTATGACGTAATACAAAGTGCACAAAAATAATAATAGAAAAAAATGGGTATAACTTGATGCTACTTTATTTCTATTGTTAAATGTGTACTCAGACACACACATACACTCTCATTCAACATGGGCACACACATACACACACGCGCGCGCGCGCACAAACACGCATAAACAATATTCGTGTATTGTCTACATAGGTTATATGTATGCGGGCGAATGTACAAAAAATAGCCACAGTCATTGTTTTATAGAAACTCAAATCTTAAAACACAATCGTCCCAATGTTTTTACTCCACTTTGTTTTGCATCTATTTGATGATGTTACGCTATATACACATACAGATATGCATATACATACATGCATAAATTCGCATACATACATACACATGCATAAATGCGCATACATGCGTGCATGGATTCGTACATACATACATGCATACATACATACATACATACATATATACATACATGCATATAAACATACATTGACACACATTGATAGATAAAGCTAGAAATCGATATAGCTATATGTGTATATGTGTGTATATATATGTACACACATATATCTATACATACATATATATAAATGTGTGTGTGTGTATATTTATATATCTAAACATACACACATATCTGTACACACGCACACACACACATACATATGTGTATGTATGTATAAATATACATACATATGCATATATTGGTTATGATAAAAATAATGTAATTTAGAATAAATGAACAAATTGTTCCTCAGATTATTTGAATACCTGTGCAAAAAGACTTCAAATTATCCTAGGAAATGAAATGAAACGGAATGAAATAAAATTCAATGAAATAAAGTGGAATATTTAGGCTATTGCTTTTAAGAATTTTTCGTCAAGCGTTCGAGAATGCTTATGCTTCTACTGGAGGGAAGAAGTTCAATTTCCTTTATGCACAAAAATGTAGGCTCAGATTCTTAAATGTAATAATGTAAATATTCTAATTTATTTTATTCATTTATTTTTTTTTATCTTTTAAATCGTTCAATTTCATTGAACAATTCGAAGACTTTCTGTACCTGCACGTAAATAAACTAAGGAACATTTCTTTTATATTTTTCTGTACGCTTCTGAAACGCTTTATTCTTCTTTCTCTCTCACTCTACACACGCACGCATACACATGTACACATGTATATATATTTATGCATATATATACAAACCTACACACTCGCATACGAAAATGCGTATGTGTGTGTGAAAGAGCGAGATGGTTGCATAATATTATTTTATAGGTGAATAATGTAAGGAAGTTGGTTAAGCATTATTTCTGTAGAAACTTCTTTCATTCAATAACTACATGTTTAAGAAAAACAATTCCAAAAGTGAACATCGTTCGCAGCCATACGCGTTCAATATAAAATTTCTTGAACTATATTTAAAGTACCAATGCCTTCCATTAATTCATAACATTTTGACTATAAATTCCTTCAACCGCGCCATTATCTTCTTTCGATTGGAAAGGTTGCACAGGTCAAAATATATGGACATCAATAAAGAATAACTCGTTTCAATATAACACACACACACGCGTACGCATGCATACACATACGCACACAGACACACACGCAATCACACACATTCTCACGCACACATACACTCGAACACGCATACGCTCACGTACGCATATATAATACGAAGGTCGGCTGATAAGTTCCTAGGCTGACGAAAATACTCTCATGGAATCCGACCAAATAAGGTTTATTTTTCAACGTAGCCCTCACGCTTATTTCATTGGCGTTGCAGTACTTGGATCGCCCTGGTGAAGAAGCTATCATTCTATTGGTCATAACAGTCATCAACAGCAGATATGACGTCATCATCATTGCGATACTGTTAGGGAACATATGATAATTAGATGGGACCAAATCAGGAGAATAGGGACGCCGATCAACCAGTTCGAAGCCATTGGCACGCACAGCGGTTATTGAAATCAAGGATTGGTGTGCTGGAGCATTGCTTTGAAGAAACAAGGCTTTCTTTGTCATTCTTCCTGGACGTTTCTATTTCACAGACTTTCGTAGCTGCCTCAGCAAGCTGGCATAATTCTCTCCATTTATGGTGTGGCTGTTTTGAAGATTAACACAATGCCTTTAACATCTCACCAAACTGAGGCCATCACCTTCCATACAGGTGAAACGACTCTGGCCATCTTTGGAGCAGGTGAGGAGGATGTTTTCACTATGAGGATTATCTCTTTGTCTCTGGCTCAAAATGGTAAAGCCAACAGCTGGATGCCAAATTTTGGCCATTTTCAAAATAAGTCGCTACTAGTTTTCTCTGAAGAGCTAGATATCTGTTTACCTGGAAAGAAATAATGCAATGGGCGCAGGAGTTGCTGTGTGGTAAGTAGCTTGCCTACCAACCACATGGTTCTGGGTTCAGTCCCACTGCGTGGCACCTTGGACAAGTGTCTTCTACTATAGCCTCGGGCCGACCAAAGCCTTGTGAGTGGATTTGGTAGACGGAAAACTGAAAGAAGCCTGTTGTATATATGTATACATATATGTGTATGTGTGTGTATATGTTTGTGTGTCTGTGTTTGTCCCCCCAACATCGCTTGACAACCGATGCTGGTGTGTTTACGTTCCCGTAACTTAGCGGTTCGGCAAAACAGACCGATAGAATAAGTACTAGGCTTCCGAAGAATAAGTCCTGG
>NC_068986.1:106173361-106176856 GCF_001194135.2 Octopus bimaculoides
TATATATATATATATATATATATATATATATATAGAGAGAGAGAGAGAGAGAGAGAGAGAGAGAGAGAGAGAGAGAAGAGAGAGAGAGAGAGGTGAGTTTGGGGGGATATATATCACGGCGGATATCGTATTAGCTCTCAACTAACTTTCCGTTAACGGCTAACCACAACGATCAGTATCTAACGTCTGTGACATTATATATAACTACAAAATAAATTTTGTGGATGTACAAGTCTCCATACTATTTATTATCATTAATATTATTGTTGTGGAAGGATTCCGATCACACCCACCCCAAGTGACTAAAAGTGGACTGACCCATTGTTATAAAATATAGAACTGCGAGCGATTGGCAGGTCAGGCTGGTAAGCATTTCGCTATAAACCGTTGATTAAAAGCGTTTAAATGCTTCCCCACTGTTTCGTTAAATTATCTATCCAGCGGCAGGATTTAAAAGTGGCGAAGAGTTGTTTGAAGCTTGCGTTGGACGTTTAAAACTTGTTGTTTTTGGTACGAAATCGAAGAAACAAATCGTTTTAACATGGAAGATTTATTGGCCTCGGTTGTGCAGTTACAACAGTATCATCCGCAGCAACAGTAGCAACTACAGCAGCAACTACAAGAGAAGCAGCGACTACAACAGCAAGAATAATAAAACCAACAGTTGCTGGAGTTAATGTTGAAGAAATCTAAAAATACTTCAGCTTCGTACTCGCCAGACAGCGTAGCAAACTCATTTGAAGAATTCAGCCATAATCCAGAAGAATGGATTATCTTCTCTGCATATTTTCGAAGATACGAAGAAATCTTCAAAGTAAAAGTTGGTCTGACGAGAAGAAAGTGCGACTACTTTTAAGAAAGTTATCCTCTGCCGAACACGAAAAACATAGTAACTATATTCTGCCGAAGAACCCAGGTGAGATTTGTTTCGATGAAACAATTTTTTATCGAAAATTTTTAGTGAAAGAAGTTCCTTGTTCATAAATTTGGTTAAGAAAGATGATGATGATTTCATCACCTATGCTGGAGTGATTAACAGAGAGTGTGATATATTCAAATTGAATGAGTTGTCCCCGGTCATGTACAAGTGTGTAATTTTTGTTCAAGTGCTACTACAAGCAAAGATGCAAATATATGTTCCCGGATATTAACAAAAGCAGAACGGGACCAAAATTTAACTCTATAGCCTGTAGCTGAAGAATGTCAGAGGATTATAAATCTACGACATGATGCAGATAAAATTGAAGAGAAAGATTGCTCTCATATTCATGCATGTCAACCGGTATCGGATAAGAGAAAAATGTCAGGACCGAATCCATGTTATGGATGCGGTTGTCTACATTTTTAGAGTAACTGTTCGTTTAAGAATATAAAATGCTTCAAGTGTGTTCAGATAGGTCATAAAAAATCATATTGTAAATCGAAACCTAAGAAAACGGTCAACAGAAAAAAAATCACAGAAGCAGATTATCGGTGACAAGAAATACGAACAAGCCTAAAAGGAAATTGGTGTATGTAAAAATTAATAACACAAACGTAAAGTTACAATTGGATACGGGCAGCAATATCTCGATAATTAACACAAATACATGGGAAAAAAATCAGAAGACCTAGATTAAAAGAAACTTCGAAAATTGCCCGTGGTGTTCCAGGAAGAAAAAAATTACATCTCAAGGGCGATTTGATGAGTGACATTACATTTCGCAAAAAAAAAAAAATCAGAAAAAACTATATACGTTAAGAAAAAGAATAACAAAATCGGAGTGTGTGCTGATTTTTCCACTGGCTTAAACGAATGCTTCAAAACGTGCCACTATCCGCTACTTACTTCGGAAGATATTTTTGCGAAATTAAACGGTGGCAAGATACTTTCTAAATTGGATTTCTCTGATGCGTTCCTACAAATTAGAGTAGATGATGAATGCTCTAAATACCTAACAACACACATAAAGGACAGTATAAATATTACAGGGTACCATTATGCTTAAAAGTTGCACAAGCGATTTTTCAACAGATTATGGTTGGCACTCCGTCGGTTACGACGACGAGGGTTCCAGTTGATCCGATCAACGGAACAGCCAGCTTGTGAAATTAATGTGTAAGTGGCTGAGCACTCCACAGACACGTGTACCCTTAACGTAGTTCTCGAAGAGATTCAGCGTGACACAGAGTGTGACAAGGCCGGCCCTTTGAAATACAGGTACAACAGAAACAGGAAGAAAGAGTGAGAGAAGTTGTGGTGAAAGAGTAAAGCCGGGTTCACCACCATCTTCTGCCGGAGCCTCGTGGAACTTTAGGTGTTTTCGCTCAATAAACATTCAAAACGCCCGGTCTGAGAATCGAAACCGCGATACCACGACCACGAGTCTGCTGCCCTAACCACTGGGCCATTGCGCTCCCACCACGAAGTTGGACTGAACCCAAAACCATGTGGTTGATAAGCAAGCTACTTACCACACAGGCACTCCTGCGCCTTTTAAGCTTTATAAACATCTGTGCATTTTGTAAAACAGCTGACAGGATTACACAATTGTTTGTTGAAAATGAAACAGTCTTATTGATACACCCCATCAGTGCCTTTGCCAAAAGAGATACCTTATCTAATTGCACTGGGGGGTACAGCAGTAGGGTGTGGGATGTTCTACTGAGCCCTGACATTTGGTTACATGTTGTGCTTCACAATGCACAAAATACATCATATATAACAGAGAAAACCACCTGCACATGAATAACAAACCACAACCTAGATTACTTCAGGGAAACTTAGCGGACTGTGAATTCGTAATTCCGTATCTGGATGATATACTCTTTGAAAGCGAATCCAGGGATCAGCAAGTAAAGCATGTAGAATATGTTTTAGAAAAAATTAGGGAGTAATTTTGAGTGAAAGAAAGTGTGAATTTTTCATACCTAAAATAAGATATTTACGACAGATCATTGACAGAAATGGACGTCGACTCGATCCGTCGAGCGCAGACGTAATTAAAAAAAATGATGTGAAGTGGAATTCGTTGGAAAATTGTCAGAAGGCGTTTGACGGAATTAAAAAAAAGTAAACACCATCCAATAAATTAGGTCACGGTGATTGTTTATCAAGACTGATTTTTAAAAATGCTGAACTATTTGATGATACTATGATTACTGCATTGCGAAAATGAAATTAAAAATTAAAATCGGAAAACGATAAATTCATTAAAAAAAATGGAAGAAATACTGAAGGCTAAAAGAAATAAAAATTGCTTGCATCGTTCGATTAAATGGAACCGCCTGAAAGGCACTTTTACATTCACATCCTTGTCACTTATTTGCTCCTATCAGCAGTTTCCGCCTACAAAATCCACTCAAAATTCTTTGGCTGGACCGAAGCTACAGTAAAAGACACTTGCCCAAGGTGCAACGCATTGGGACTGAACACAGAAGCATGTGGTTGGGAAGCGAGCTTCTTACCACAGTGTCACTTCTGCGCCTGATCTCTCTCTCTCTCTCTCTCTCTCT
>NC_068986.1:106177492-106178701 GCF_001194135.2 Octopus bimaculoides
ATATATATTCTATTCAACATTTCTAAGAACATTTAGAATTAGATCCGTAAACTAAATCTATTGAAATTTATCTCATTAATATTTGAAAATTTGACTATGAACTATAGGTCCTGCCATACTTGACAGTGTATTATTATTTGCATATGAGCTTTGAGAATTTATAAAGAAACAAAAAAGTCCTCCCTTTTTAATCTATCAAATTATTACCATGTAGGATTTCATCACGAAGGAAACCATCCTGATAAAGGCGGGGCATTATGTTTCTGTGTTTGGAATACTAAATACGCCCTTTATACACTTATTGTACCCCTGAAACGGCCGTAGATTATATCCTTTACCCGAATTTACTCGAATCCGTATATATTTTATCTACGTATTTATCTACATATTTACTCTTGAATTAAAAAGTTTTTTAACTCTCATCCGACATTTCGTTTAAACATCAAATTCTTAATTGATTCGAGCAGTTCCTTTTGCAACCCCTTTATTTGTCACTCCTCAATTCAGTACCTGAACCCAACGTACATGATGCATAGTTTTCCCATATGTGGAAGAAGTGAAGAAAAAAAACGTCGGAGGTGTTAAAATGCTTCAAATCACAAGAGTTCCAGCACTACTTAGAATAGTGGAAAACGTGCCTGGACCGATGCACAGCTTAAAATGGAGAATACTTTGAAGGTGATAAAAGTGCAAACATGTAAATCTAAGCGAATAAAATGATACTGCAAAATTCCCGTTTCTTTTGCTATACCCTGGTATATGTTACATTTCCTCATGATACTCATGTTTGAGAATTTACATTTCTAAAGATACGCGACGTATGACGAGTAACACTTGTAATGATAATAATGTCTTATAGAGGATTGCTTACTAAAAAGTTGGACATTTTTTATTGCACCACTGGTGCAACTGCTGGCTCAAATTACTTGCGCAAATACGTCAAGCTGTTAATAAGCACTCCTAATTACGATAATTTAACATTATAGGAATTGCGAAACTTGCTGACTTTAGAAGTGTTTTCGTATTTAACGGTACCTGAGGGCATGTTTACGTGTTTAACATGTTTCTGTTTGCTAGAAAGTGCAGCATGTGTGCAATGTATTAGAAGGAAAATATGTTTGCTGTGATATATACATGCATACATACGTACATACATATATACATACACACATATATATATATATATATATATATATATATATATATATA
>NC_068986.1:106178974-106186739 GCF_001194135.2 Octopus bimaculoides
ATATATAGTAGCGGATCTTTACGGCAATAGAACCCACATTTACATTCATTTTGCTCACTTGGGAATATGCTGTTTTCTATTAAAAGAACTATAGGTATATTTAGTCAAGACAGATGTTCGCGTTTTATACATTGTTGTTAAGCAGGTTATTGGTCTATCATTTTTTGGGTTCATTTGTTTCTTCATTTTTGGGAAGTAAGAATGTTACACTATTACCTAGCCAAGAGGGAATCGTACTAGGCTGTTGAAAACCATTGCTGTAAAGTTTTGTCATCAATTCATGGCTCTCTGGGAAGGCATTCAGGCAGAAGTTAGGAATTATATCCTTTCCTGGAGACTTCTATTTGCTTGATTTCTCGAGAGCAGATCTTATATACTAAACCTTGATACCCCTCCTACTTATGCTCTTCTAAGGAGTCTCAGTCAGTAGATACTCTATCAATCCAAGGGAACCTTTTATTGTGTGTTTTTTCTTCTGCCCAAATTTTATTCCAAAATTTCTGCACTTCTTTTGATGGGACAGACTTTACTGTAACTGGTATTTTCCCTATCTTCCTGTAAAATATTTTTTGGTTATTATTGGACATGTTGTTGTCCTTGAAGAATCTAACGCGTTTTTCATACCTTGCTATCCGGGAAGCTTTACCACATACTTTTTGCTTGATGGTTTCTATGGTGCTATCGATGTCAAGTATGGATTTCATATCATATACTTTTTTTTAATTTTCGAATTCTTGTTGGTTTGATATTGACAAACTCAAGGTATTTTAAACATTTTATGCCAGACCTAAGTGGCTGAATTTGGTGTTGAACACGTTCTTTCCAAGTAAGCTTTTTGTGGGAATGTTGCCGTTTTCTAATCTTTTCCCCACATAGAATCGTTAAGATTTTCGCGAATGCATAGTACAGGTGGTTGTGATCTGTAATATCAACATCATTAGCTGAAATTATATACTTAAATGCAAGGCGGATTTTACATATTACTTTCAGGTTTTGGTTAGGGTTGCGAATTTTTGGGAGAGCGTCACGTTCATTCAGACTGGTTTCTTCAATGTTCAGCCCTTTAATCATGATCTGATTGTTTAGATAATTTAGTTCAGTTGGGTCAATTTCTGTGTGACATTCTTCCTCTATTTGATTTCCTGTGTCTTGGTATTTATGGTTAATTCAGATAATTTTTCACTTTGTTTACCAGTTACATTAACTCTTTCTATCATTACTGCATTTTCCTCAGACCTGGGTTGGTCTATAATTATTTCCTCTATAGTATCTTCCTTCGCTGCAACTTCGTTCCTCTTATCCGTTGCTGATTGTTTAATTTGGTCAGTCTCTAAATCAGTTAGTAATTTCTTTTTCATCGTGTTTCTTCTGACGTTGGCAAGTTTGTTACTCTCTATGTAGGGTCTTATTTCAGGGTGTTTCTGTCTCCACTTTAGGTAAGTTTGTTTAGTATGTCATGATAGAAGGCCTTAAAAACTTCTTTATTATCTCTCCTAGACCATATTTCATTCTTTTTCTTTTGGTTATTTGATGACGAGCGTGGATGGCCACCAGTAGGAATATTCCGGTTGTGGGGTACTTCCAGCTCCTGTGTTTCAGGAAGATTTGAACTAGTTGCTGATTTTTTTGTATCGAGCCTGGTTCCTCACTGGGGTGCGCTACCGTTGTTTATAAGGGCAACGGCCGATTCGGTTTGTACTTTGCTTTGTTATCATTGAGGCATGACGAGCCTGGACGTTGACATTGGGAGACGGATCTGTCAGTTTAGGGTTAATTTTTTGAGACAACAACGCCTCCAAGTTCTCTGAATGAAAACATTGCTCGTAACATAGCTTCTTAACAGATCTGTATTCGTCTATATTTTTTTGCTGATAGATTTACCTCCGGGCATAGTATAGTTTTTTGTGGTGTTTTTAAACTTATGAATCGTTCACTGTCTGTGTTCGAAAAATAAAAAAAATTGTTTTGTCTTGATTTTTTTGCTTCGTTTATGACACGTGCTTTCATATGCTTGTTTGTGTCCGGTAAATTTCATGTAGTTGTGTAAACATTGGGATGTATGTGTCGTCCTATGGGTATTAAAATGTATATGTGATTGTGTAGACATTCGAGTGTATGTGTAATTAGTCAATTTGCGTACTTATTGTTTTGTTCCACTTATATTTTATAATTTATAAACTTTCCGGTGTTGATTTCGCATATATCGTTCGCACATGTTTCACTCAGACATCGTGCATAAGAGAAACTGTGCTTTGTATGGCAGTAAAATTTCGTTTTGGGGATTATTTTCGTTAAAAGGCCGCTTCGTTCAAATATTCCACAAGTTCCTTTATCTCATTCGACCGATGTTATTAGATTAGATTTGTTTTTGAATGGAGAACCCGGTGTAGTACATCAATGTTCTTCTTCTTCTTCTTCTTCTTCTTCTTCTTCTTCTTCTTCTTCTTCTTCTTCTTCTTCTTCTTCTTCTTCTTCTTCTTCTTCTTCTTCTTCTTCTTCTTCTTATTATTATTATTATTATTATTATTATTATTATTATTATTATCATTATCGGCGAGCTGGCAGAATCGTTATCACGCTGGACAAAATGCTTAGCGGCATTTCGTCCGTCTTTACGTTCTGAGTTCAAATTCTGCCGAGGTCGACGTAGCCTTTGCTCCTTTCGGAGTCGATAAATTAGTGAATCTAGTGAAACACTGGGGTCGATGTAATGGATTAGTCCCCGAACTCCAAAATTTCAGGCCTTGTTCCTTTACTAGAAAGGATTATTACGTTTATTATACAAAAGTATCACATATTTAATTAGAAGTTATATCGAATTCTTGTAGTATAATAATTTCACCTTCAGCAGACCGATTATACGCACCCTAATTCCAGTATCCTTCAGACTCTTAGGTTGTATTTTCGGTGTTATGCCGCGTGTGCTGATTGCCACTGGACCAAGTTTCACGTTTGTGTTCCATAATATCTTCATCTCTCTGGCTAGATCCAGACATTTTCTTTATTATCAATTTTCTAAATTTCGTTAATATCCATTTTACTAATATACGATATTTTTTTTCTTTATTGCCCACAGGGGGCTAAACATAGAGGGGACAATCAAGGACAGACTAAGGGATTAAGTCGATTACATCGACCCCAGTGCGTAACTAGTACTTATTTAATTGACTCCAAAAGGACGAAAGACAAAATCGACCTCGGCGGAATTTGAACTCAGAACGTAATAGGAGACGAAATATTGCTAAGCATTTCGCCCGGCGTGCTAACTATTCTGCAGGCTCTCCGCCGCCCTTACTAATATACAATATTGCAAACTCTATGGCATCACAGTTCTATATTTAAGAGATGAGGAATTATGTACATTATTTACATTCTTTACATTATTTACATTTGACGGTATTTGTCCTCATCTTGCTAACACAACGTTTCGGCTGATATACCCACGGGCATATGGCGGAGTGGTTAAGAGCGCGGGCTACAAACTCCAAGATTCCGAGTTCGATTCCAGGCAGCGTTAATAATAATAATAATAATAATAATAATAATAATAATATAAACGTATCTGTCAAGACCTACCAAAAACTGAGCAAATATAAAGATCTTGAAATAGAAATTAGCAAAATGTGGAATCTGAAGACGAAAACAATACCTATTGTCATAGGTGCCCTGGGAATGACAGCGAAAGGGGCTGATTACTACCTAGCTCAGATATCAGGAAACCCCAAAATGGCTGAAGTTCAAAAGATAGTGCTCATGGGAACTGCCCATATCCTACGTAAAATACTGTCTATGTGATCTCAAATTTTAAAGCAAACACATAATTTTCTTATGGTTTCTTAAACATTCACTTGAACAAAACTGTACAAATCCAAATATATGGTACCCTAGGCATAACACCTACATGAACTTCTAACTTGTTGTCTCTTGAGGTCTCTGGGTGAGACTTGGATGCAACTTGTACAAATGCAAAGCAAAAGTCAAACATAAAATAATAATAATAATAATAATAATAACAACAACAACAACATTGAAAAATACCTTAGGAATGAGAACCCAGATTCGAAATTTTCCCAAGGCACCTGAAGAAGGCTGGCGGGTATATCAGCCGAAACGTTGTGTGAACAACAAACAAGATGAGGACAAATATCCATCAAATGTAAATAATGTAAATAATGTAAATAATGTCTATGGCATTACACTGTTTGTTCTTTAAACTCCTTCATGATTGTAATTTGGTTTGCTGGCTTCAATATTATGGTCAGTCTTTAAGGCAATGAGCTGGCAGAATCGGTAGCACGCCTTTCCGAATTCCTAACGGTATTTCGCCCGTCCTTACGTTCTGAGTTCAAATTCCGCCGAGGTCGTCTTTACCTTTCATCATTTGCGAAAGAAGTATCAGTTGACCACTGGTGTTGATGTAATAGACTTTCCCGCTCCCCTGAAATTGCTGGCCTTGTGCCAAAATTTAAAACCAATATTATGTTCACTATTGAGAAACGTTCACAAAATCCTATGATCATTATTCATCATTATAGCTTCTGACTCATGTCCATAACACTTTTTCTACACTTTGATTCCAGTAACTTGGCTAACATCCCAATGCACTTTTTTATCGATACAATCCATGCCGAAGTTTGTACTCTCGTTTTTTTTAATATCTTTCGTCTTCCTTTTCACAATTTCTGGATTTGCTCTCTACCGCTTTATCAAATTTGTTTTAATAGCTTTTTTCATCATCATCATCTGGTCGAGATTGCTCGCACATTTTTAGCCCACACAGGCCATCCATCTCGGTCCAACATTAGTTGAGGCGTTCTTCGAGTAGACTTCCAGTATCCCTCATGAGTTGATCTATATATGTTGTGTTTAGACGATTTGCTAGAGTACGGCCATACTTTGGCATTCATAGCAGTAGGTCACTTGCCAGCTCTTGTTTCGCTCGCCAGATATATCACGCAAAGTACATGCGGCTTTCCCTTATAATAGAAATCTCCACACAGCTGCTTTGTGGTGGGATAAATTCCCTAAGATATGTTTAAGACTGCTCTTAGCATTCGGATGAAGTTTTATCTTGTTTCTGAGCGGCCATCATTAGAAATTAATTTTTTTAGTTTCAGATTTTGATCCATCAGCCGTTACCCACGTTCTTCACTTCCAACATTCCTTGTTGCATGAATTGGTCATGCCATTTTTTGTCTTTCTATCGTCTTTCTGTTCAGTGATTTTTTGGATATTTGCAGTCACAGATAATCTTTCGTCACTTCGTACAACATAGTTTTCCAAACCCAATATCTCGCAATAGAAGTAGTTTTCTGTATGAAAGAACAACCTTCCCCACTTCCCTTCGTGGTAGCAAGATGCGGTCGATTATTAATCATTATTGTTATTACGATATCACTAGAAATACCAGGTTCCAAAAAATTGCATTAGTTTCTATTTATCTTTCTCGTTCGCCATTATTTGCATAAAGAGTCGCTTACGCGCGAATAAAACTGTTTTATTTTGGTAATAAGATGATCAATTATATTTATTGATAGTTGTGAAATTACCACTTTTTTTTGATAATTTTTACTGCATTCGTCGGGATTTTATTATGAAGCCCCAAAACATTAAAATGTGTTACACACGTGAATAACTATAAGCGTTGGGAAATAAAATGTGTCAATGAGTATTAATGATGATTTTAAAATATTGGACAACGAAATCAAAGCATAAAGAAAAGGAAACCATGAAAATAACAAAATACCTAAAAATATGCAATATTTGTTTTCTAGCCTGATCATTTAAAAATTAATTATTAGAAATGAAAATTGGAAATTAAAAATAAACATCTTTTTCGAAGATTTTCTCAAAATTTTAATCTATGAGTTTCTAATTATCCGACTTTTGTACAGATTACAAAACGTCCATTAACCCAGAGTTAATGCCATGGAAAAACATAAATTCTAATTAGATATTTGGAGTAATTAGAAATTATATTTCTTCAAACATCTTAGAATGGACTGGTTTTATTTCATTCCCTTTTGTCTTCCATCTCTGTTCTAAAATAAAAGTGGTCCGATTAGCTAAACAGTTATTTTATCTGTTGATTGTAACGCGATGCCGGGTTATCATGTCTTGTTAGGTTTGTACTTTGTTAGTAAACACCCGTTTTAATTGTAAATTTTTTTTGCAACAACTAAACAATAAGAATAGAACAACTTCACATGAAATTTAAACTAATTTATGTAGAAAGACAGTATTGTTATTAAGTAGAAATCCTCTTATAGCTGAAAGAGCAGCATGGGTCAAAAATGATTCAGTGGAGAGAAAATCTAGTGTGGAATTATTCCATTTCATTACAGAAAGAAGAATGCACTTGTTAATAAAGTCAATCACCTTCGTTCGAGGAGATTAAAACTTTGTAGTGCGTGACATATTTATTACTAGTGAATTTACAATGGATTGACAGAAACGTTGGAATGTTAGACAGAATGTCTTGCAGTATTTATTCTGGTCTTTATGTTATGAACTCAAACCCCGCCTCTCATCTTTCCAGGCCTATAAAATAAGTATCAGCTAACCGATACTGGACTGATATCCATGGCTATATCAATTTTCTAAATTTGAAACCATGCACCTATGTATTATATGATTAATTCTACTACTCGCATGCAAGGGTGAAATGATCTGCCACTAGGTAACTCTAGTTTAGCGTGACGGCAGAAGTCTGTTTATACAATGTTCTCATGTTGATAAGCGGATGTAATCGCATGACGACTGACCGAGCATCAAAGTGCATTTTAAACATCGACAGCTATGTTTTAAATATTGAATATTGTTTTATAACATTGGATTCTGTCTTTTTAACATTGATCATGCAAATATTTTTGTGAATTTTCAGATACTGGCATCCATTTTAACATACACACACACAAGCACACCCCCACACAATCACCCCCCCCCCCACACACACACACACATTACAACATCGATGACTCACACACTGAGTTAGGTAAATTAGATGCTAGTGTCTCAGTTCGTTTTCATTAAATATTTAACACAGAGTATTTTATCAAAGTCTCTAATTTAAAAATATGAAGATACTAACAAATCCTCAGTACATCTTCAAATGTACTTACGCATTTTACACGGCGCTCTAAATCATGAAAAAACTATTTTAGAATTGAACTCGTGTATTTTATAAATTCATTTGTTTATTCAGTTATGATAATTCTTTTGAAGAGCTTCAGTTGTTTTGTGACTTTTGCATAAACAGCATTATATAAAAATCTCATACCATTTCATAGAGGAACACCTATATCAAGAAAATTCATAAAGTATTGCATGACATAACGTATTTTCTCTTTATAACATTTCTAAGGATTTTCCACAGCAGGAATTCTATCATATTCTAGCAAAGGTCATCCAACTGCGTGGCTTTTATGAAAATCTTTTGTTTCCTAAATGTTTAATCAAATATGTTATGGCACATCTAAAAGGATTATTAAGAATGCAGTATTTCTTCCTAAGAGGAAACATTGCTACTGTTACACTATCTCTGTAATAAAAATGAACGATGTACAACACATACGCTTCTAACAAATGCGCATATAAATACGTTTTTATGACAATCATTTTATTGGATAAGCCATTCAGAAAACCATTATTTGACTGTTCAAACTGCAAGCAATAGCAAGCAAATCTGCCTCAAATCACACTCAATCATCTTAAAACAAGGTCGGATTGAAAACTTGTAATTGTATATATATATATATATATATAT
>NC_068986.1:106187177-106188139 GCF_001194135.2 Octopus bimaculoides
ACACACACACACACACACACACACACACACACACACACACACACACACACACACACACACATATATAAAGATAAAAGTGATGGATTCGTCGTGGATGGAACATTATCGGTCATATGTCTACACGATCAGTTGTGACCTGGCATTAAATGAGAACAAAATTATACATTCTATTATTAAAACGATAATGCGCTTACAATTTTAATTGCATGATATAATTGAAAACCTACCAGCTGTTATGAATACATACGTATAAACATACATATATAATACATAAACACACAGGCACACACACGCACGTATGTATATAAATACACACACATATATATACCACGAACACATATTTAACCAGGAATCTTTTTCAGATTCGTATAATTGTTTCAATGCATTCATACATTTCTTATATTTCTTGAAAGTTCGATCAATTTGACCTTTAATGTAACACAAAAATGGTTTGGAAATTGAATGGTTCTAAGCTATCTCCTGATTAATGAGGATGGTTTTGACCTATGGTCTACTCCATCTGTGATCGCGGTATAATAAGAATACATCCAGAGAGGTATTTATATATGTAGCACTATCGTTTAACGCGTTACACTCTCAACTAAAAGGTTGGCGGTTCGAGTATATATATATATTTAAGTGTGGAGGCGCCATGGCCCGGTGGTTAGGGCAGCGAACTCGCGGTCATAGGATCGCAGTTTCGAATCCCAGACCGGGCGTTGTGAGTGTTTATTGAGCGAAAACACCTAAAGCACCACGAGGCTCCGGCAGGGGATGGTGGCGAACCCTGCTGTACTCTTTCACCACAACTTTCTCTCACTCTTACTTCCTGTTTCTGTTGTGCCTGTAATTCAAAGGGTCAGCCTTGTCACACTGTGTCACGCTGAATATCCCCCGAGAACTACGTTAAGGGTACACGTGTCTGTGGAGTGCTCAGCCACTTGCACGTTAATTTCACGAGT
>NC_068986.1:106188711-106190978 GCF_001194135.2 Octopus bimaculoides
TATATATACAAGTCGCAGTAATAAATATAATATATTAATGTGAGTCTACAGGAATATATTATCCGGACGGATACCGATGTAGTTCTCAGTTATGTTCCAAATCATGGCCACTAAATCGATTAGTATTTAACGCCTATGCCTATGACAACTAGGAGTTGTTACTCACGCTGAAAGTTCCTCCGATGGGTAATTCCGTGTTCGCTTCGCAGCATGATAATATCATCTGGAGGGTGTATTTGCAATAATTATAACGACAAGGAATATGGAGACTAGTGCACACTCAAAATTTAATTCCTTTTATTTTACAAAGTCATACAGCATGTTTTTATAGCTACGACGACCTACACGTGTTTCCACTGTAAAGAGTATGGGCAGTTGCATGTGCAACTGGTCATAATTCTGTGAAGCTTCGTCCAGGTTCTTTCCACCCGATTGATTCGAAGTCAACTGAATTCACTTAGTTGTTTATCGGTTAAGGTTCAGGGGGAACTGAGGGGGACGTTGTTTTGAATCTGAAATCTGATCTGTTCGTAAACTTATATAGCTCACCTTGGCTTCGCACCAGTTGCTGGCTGAAGTCAGGATTCTACCTAATGAGATCAAAGTTTATGTTGCTATTCTAGCTTTGTAGTAGATGGATACTAAATAAACTTACTTTCAGTTATAGTTTTTGTAATTTTAGGGTGGTTCAGTCCCATGTTAAGTTCTTAATTATTCAGATATTTACGTGGCTGTGGTACTTGTTATGCTGGGTAGTGGAAAAGAAAGGGAATATATACTAGGGGAGCTGAGAAAAAGGGCAAGCAGTTGGAGAGTTCAGGACATGAGCTTCTGTCTTTTCTTTCCCATCCATCTGTGGACAGGATATTGAGTTACCTAGAACGTGCATTAAATTACTTAAAGATTTTGGTATGTTTGTGTAAGTATCTTAAGACCCGTTCCATCTTGCTGTTAAGTAATTTATGACTCAATGTAAAAGTTTGGTACATTTCTTCTATACAAAGCTCACATCTGTTTTGCCCCCGTTCCATACAGTTTAGCCATATTAATTATCTCTCACCCTGTAGTAAAGCTATGGTTCCTACCTTCAAGGGTCCAGATTAGTCTGCTTAATATCGTACTGTTCATCTTATTTCTATCTCTAAATGAATTTAAAAGATTTGATAGTCTTCTTTTGAAGTTTAGCAAGCTGGCCCCTATATAGAAGTACGGTCTTTCCTGAAATATGATCAAACATAAACGCGTACTGATGTCGATGAAGTCGTTGAAGGCGTGTTTGGCATTGTCTTGGTTTTTGAAGAATTTTTCACGCAGGAAGTTGTCGACATGCTTGATAACGTGGTAGTCGGTAGGCGAGAGGTCTGGTGAGTATGGCAGATGAGGCAGAGTTTCGTAGCTCAATTCGTTCAACTTCTGCAGAGTCAGTTGTGCGACGTGCGGCCGAGCGTTGTCGTGGAGAAGAATTAGTCCTTTTCTATTGACCAATGCTGGCTGTTGTTATTGGAGTTTCTTATGCATTTCATCCATTTGCTGACAGTATTTCTCCGCCGTAATGGTTTCGCCTGGATCCAAAAAGCTGTGATGGATGAGACCAGCCGCAGACAACCAAACAGTCACCATGACCTTTTGGTGCAACTTTGGCTTCGGGAAGTGCTGTGGAGCTTCGTCGGCGTCCAACCACTGAGCTGAGTGTCACCGGTTGTATAAAGTATCCACTTTTCATCGCAAGTTACAATCCAGTCGAGAAACGGGTCGTTCTTGTTGCGTAAAAGAAGGGAAGACGACACTTCAAAACGGCGCTTTTTTTTTTGGATGTCGTTCAATTCGTGCGGCACAAATTTCTCAAGTATTTTTGTTTTTCCAATCTCTTTGAAGTGGTTGGAAATTGTCGTATACGTTACGTCTAATTCAGAAGCAAGCTCTCGAATAGTTGTGCGTGGATTGGCTTCCACTAAGGCTCTTAGTTGATCTTTGTCAACATCCGATGGCTAACCACTACGCTTATCATCTTCAAGACTCTCGTCACCGCTACGAAATTTCTTGAACCACCATTGTGCTGTACGTTCATTAGTGGTTCCTGGATCAAACGCATCGTTGATATCGCGAGCTGTTTCAGCAGCTTTTCGGCTTAGCTTGAACTGGAATAAGAAAATCGTGCGAATTTGATTTTTGTCCATGTTGTATTCCGGAAAAAATGTCCTAATGTCCTAATTGTTCAAAAAGAAAAAGAGAATCAGGATTAGATAGAACGAAAAAAGGGCTTTAAA
>NC_068986.1:106191096-106192732 GCF_001194135.2 Octopus bimaculoides
TGTGTGTGTGTGTGTGTGTGTGTGTGTGTGTGTATGTGTGTGAGTGTATGTGTATGTAACTGTGGGTGTGTATAGTAAGTGTATGCATCGATTAGATCTGTTTGAAAAAAACAGCACGCCTTCAAGAATAACAAAGTCTTATGGTAGTGGTAGACCTTAGAGGCAAAGAGAAAAAGAAAGAGAGAGAGAGAGAGACAGAGACAGAGAGAAAGGGGGAGAGAGAGGGAAGTGGGAAGAGGGCGGAGAAAGAAACAAAGAATATATGCCCAAGTGGTGGTCAAACAATGATGAATGTAATTTTGCATTTCAGACTGACAGCATGTACTTAATGGGAGTAAAAATATATGTATGTATGTATGTATGTATGTATGTGTGAGCGTACATAGATGCATATATATAGACACAGGCGCGCACAAACACATATATTTTTACATATATACTCTGTAGTAAAAGGTGTATTTGTATTTTGTGAAAGGTTAACAGCTGTTTGTGAATCAAGTATTTATCTGAAAGGTGCGAAGATCAAGACTTTCTACCTTTCCATTTACTAAATAACCTCGATTTTCATATGGAAGGAAGACATAATTACTATATCTTTAACATTCTCCATCAGCGCATCTTTATTTTTCTTTAGTATCTTCATTGATTAGTGACGATCGATTGAATGGAAACGCCTAAAATAAAGAAAGATATAAATAGCGCCTAAGTTTTCGTACTGTGTTAAATGTCGATATGTTTTAACTACTTACATTACTGATTTTCATAAGAGAGGGAAGGATATTTGAGAACAATTAGCAATTAAATTAAATTTCAACATTTCTTTGGTACTTATTTTATCGATCTATAGAGCAGGGATGAAAGGCAAGTGTCGATGCCAGCAGAATTTGAATTCTTATAAAAAAGTATTATTTAGATTCGTTTCCTCATGATTTCGTTTGATTATGAACGAAATACAAGTTTCTATATCAAAGTGAATAGAGTAATTGAAACCACCATTGTTGTGTTACTGAGATTTATTTTATCTAGACCGAGGAGTGTGGTGGTTGCTATTATGTAACTTGATATCAAGTGATCGAAGATATCTATGATTTAAAACATTCCAATCATGACACTCCATCCAAGGTTTTAAGGCAATTGTAAATCACCGTTAACCAACGTTTCTTTTCCTTAAGTTGACGAGATTTGAAATGGATATGGTTTCATTGAAGCACGGGCAACCTCTCTCGAGGGGCGGGCCACATGTGACTTGGTTCATTATTAGATAGGACTCTAATCAACAACAACAACAAAACATAAATGAAGGCAATTTTTTCGCTAGGCGTGTCATTACCAAGATCTCACCGGCTGCAGACTGCCTATTACTGGTTAAACTGCTACTCCTAGAAAATGGAGACAAGACAATGAAACAGGATGAAAAGCATATGACCTGGGATGCTAATTTAGTAATTAGATTGATTATACTAAGTACTGTATTTTGTTCAATCTTGAGTCAAGGTACAGATTAACATACATGTCACTTTATTGAACGAATTATTTACAATATCTAAGACTTATAGTTTGACTGTTGAAATATCAACTATTGCATACATTTTTAACTACTGTATATATATATATATATATATATATATATATATAT
>NC_068986.1:106192837-106199329 GCF_001194135.2 Octopus bimaculoides
GAGTGGTAAGTAGCTTGCTTACCAACCACATGGTTCCGTGGCACCTTGGGCAAATATCTTCTACTATAGCCTCAGGCCGACCAAAGCCTTGTGAGTGGATTTGGTAGACGAAAGCTGAAAGAAGCCTGTCGTATATATGTGTATATATATATATATATATATATATATATATATATATATGTATGTATGTGTGTGTATATGTTTGTGTGCCTGTGTTTGTCCCCATAACACCTCTTGACAACTGATAGTGGCGTGTTTATGTTCCAGTAACTTAGCAGTTCGGCAAATAAGACCGATGGAATAAGTACTAGGCTTACAAAGAATAAGTCCTGGAGTCGATTTGCTCGACTAAAGGCGGTTCTCCAGCATGGCCCCAGTCAAATGACTGAAACAAGTAAAAGATTAAAGAGAATATATATATATATATATATATATATATATACATGAGGAGGCATTGGCGCGAAGTAGTGTTTAGGTATAATCAGAATTTAGGTTAACTGAAATATTTTTCTCGCTTATTTCAACTGCTAAAAGGCAAATACACTGCAGTTACGGTGGAGAAAAAGATCCCTCTTATGGTAAAAGGTATGAAAACACCCAGTCCGTTCAGTGTCTTTTAGCAGTTGAAATATGTGGGAAACATTTCAACTAACCTAAATCCTGCTCATACTTAAACACTGCTTTGTACCAATGGTCCGTTATTTGCCTTGATCGGGTGACCTACAAACGCAAATCAGTCAACGTGTTGACTGAAAAAAAAAATATATATAACTATAGCTTTATTAATTTCGTTCAGAGTTGCCTCTCTTAGGTACATCCTTTAGGTACATCTCATTGACAAGAGTAAAAAAAAAAAACTTGAAATATCGATGCCTGATATTCCTCACAGATGGCAACACTGAACGAACTGGGTATTTTTACACCTTTTTTGCCATAAGAGAGATTTTTCTCCACCGTAACTCCAGTGTATTTGCCTTTTAGCAGTTTGAAATATGTGACAGACATATTTGAAGTAACATAAATTCTGCTGAAATATATATATATGATTGATCGCTAAATCCACAAGTTCTTTTTTTTTTTATTCTCTCTCTGTTTATTTCCTCATATTTCTTTGTGTTGAAGAGCGTGGGCTCGAAACTTAAAAGATTTCCTCACTTTCCTGAGCGTCAAAGTAATACACCTACTTGTTGTTGATACACCTGTCTTCGTCTTTTGTTTTTCTGTAAATTTCAATTATATACATACATACAAACTGGCTCAAGAGCCAGTTTGTAACTTTTGCTGATTACAAGTAAAATACAACACACAAACACTCACACACACATACGCACGCACACACACACACACACACACAAATACACACACACACACACACACACACATATTATACAAGTTCAATATTGAGACGTGTAAAAAGGTAGTTTGAATAAATCCTCATATATATGTGTGTGTGTATGCGTATGCGTGTGTGTGCGTGTTTATGCGTGTGTGTGTATGTGTGCATGTGTGAGTGTGCGTAAGGCTGTGTATGTGTGCGTCTGTGTGTCAAGAAAAACAGTTTGAAAATGTACTTTGAATAGATTTTGATAGTCTTTAAAACTTCAAGTGAATTTTCAACTTCGTAAAATTTTGTTTCGGTAATAAGCCATTAACGACCAAAATGATATCTTGATCACAAAATGGAATTCTCAGTCTCATGTCTCGATGATATTTCTTACTGATTTTCTCTAATGACAAATTGTTTCTGTACAAATATTTGTCATCCAACAAAACAAATTTTCGTTTTAATTTAAAACTCTTTCTAAGAATTGAATTAATAAAACTAGCTGTAGCCAACCACTCCTATGCAACAGAAAAAAGCTACCGAACATTTGTATACCTTCTTAGCACTGGAAGAACTCGTTTCTCTACCTCATTACCGCAACAGAAAATTGTCCGTCGAACTCATGAAGATGTAAGACATTTCATTTTTAAACAAGTAAGGATGTTCCGTAATTGCTCAGAAAAGAAAAGAAGAAAGGAAACACTGTTTCATCCCCACTAGAAATATTCTCACGAGAAAATTCAGCCTTAAATTTCGGCCATTTTGCTTTAGTCTATACTTTAACTGATAAAAAATGAAAACACGTCGGTAATTTTTTTCTTCGCTATGAACGCATATTTTAACAATATTTCATAGCTTTTTTCACATGTGAAACTATCCACGAGTGAATATTTCTCAGTCCATTTCTTTTCCAAACTCTCCTGTATTTCGATTTATCCATTAAATGAAAAATTATTTTCATGAACATTGCCAAAACAAGTTTTTAATGAAGATTTAGTTTGGCTAATGTTGATACAATTTGCAGTCTCTTACGATCTATGTTCTCATAGTAAGAGACGCTTTTTATCTATCTATCTATCTATCTATCTATCTATCTATCTATCTATCTATCTATCTATCTATCTATCTATCTATATATATATATATATATCTGTATATATTTGGTTTTATGTATGTGTAAGTAGGTGTCTATGTGAATTTCATCCTAATGTATCATTCAAGTAACTATGATAGCTTATTCTTGTGTACATAACGTTAATTGTAAAAAAAAATATTTTTTTAATGGCGGAAATGTCATGCAGACAAAAAGTCACAGGAATGTTACCTGTAGCCTCCCTTTCCCTGTGGCATATGAATATATATCAAGGAAATCAGCTTAAATACCTCCTTCTTAGAAATTCGATAGACACACGCACTTATCACATGCAAAGAGGTTGCTATAAATCTAAATTTCAGAGTCTATGCAAACAACAATGCTGTGAAATGTCGTTCGAAATGTCATAAGACAAACACGAATCTGTAACACTAATCGAATGATAAATAAAATATACTCTTTAACGCTCAAAATATCAACTCTTCAACAATATTGAGTACTCTCTAAGGCAGCGAGCTGGCAGAAACGCTAGCACGCTAGTTGCGTACTGGTGTCGATCTAATCGACTGGTCCCTGTCTCCCAAAATTTTGGGCCTTGTATCTAGAGCAGAAAACTTATTTCAAGGCGGCGATCTGGTAGAAACGTTAGCACGCTGGGCGAAATGCTTAGCGGTATTTCGTCTGTCTTTACGTTCTGAATTTAAATTTCGCCGAGGTCGATTTTGCCTTTCAACCTTTCGAGGTCGATAAATTTAGTATCAGTTGCGTACTGGCGTCGATCTACTCGACTGGCCCCCTCCCACAAAATTTCGGGCCTTGTATCTAGAACAGAAAAGAAAATTTCAAGGCGGCGAGATGACAGAAACGTTAGCGCGCCGGGCGAAATGCTTAGCGGTATTTCGTCTGCCACTACGTTCTGAGTTTAACTTCCGCCGAGGTCGACTTTGCCTTTCAACCTTTCGGGGTCAATAAATTAAGTACCAGTTGCGTACTGGGGTCGATCTAATCGACTGCCCCTCTACCAAAATTTCGGGCCTTGTGCCTAGATTAGAAGAGAATATTGAGTACACTATATTCTTATATATTTCCTGTTGTCACACACAGATTAGGATTCCACACTTCATTGTTTCCAAAAGCATTTTTAAACAGGAGAATCTCTGACTTAAATTGGTTTCTTCTTAAAGCAACACCCCAAAGAAAAGTTCATTGATGGGTAATATTCCGTTTATTCACAGTTTCCATGAAATTTTTCATAAGAAAATGAAATATAACACTTCTTGATTTCATCCGCTCTTTTCTCTTATAGTGAAAGACAACATCTTGCATGTTTTTAGCCCTCATAGACGTACTTTCTATTTGGCAACAGGTACCAAATGTTAATATTTAATCGTAGCAACATCAACGTCGGCTACAGTTAAAACAAAAAATTGAAACTATATGATATCACGTAGTGATATGATTTTCCTGACCTTATTGGAGAGTAATAAGGACTTTGAGGTTTCTTGTATTCGGTTGGAAAAATGTTTTCTGGATTATTATGATGACAAAATTGTTTTACTGTGATGGTAACACGTTCTTGTTCAAAAAAGGTATATTGAAGCCTTTACTTTTGTACTGTAGTATGAAAAATGACTGATTTTTGGTTGATACAGTTTACATTTGCGTGTGAAGTGTTAATATTGTTTAGTGTATTGTCACAGAAGTGTTGTGTTCAGCAGGGAAATAACTTCTTTCATCGTTGCTACTTTTACACTAATTCCTTCGAGTATGCATATGTTTAAATAACCCGCTTCGTAAATTCTTTGCAATTCTATTTTCGTTTTGTAAGTATTGGCGGGGGGGGGGGACATCGCTTAGATGTTGTAGAGTTTGTTTAGTTCAGAGATGTCCAAATTTCATAACATACGCACCTGAGTCCTGAAGTTACATTTTTCGACCGGCGTTCTAGTACAGTGCACCGCGTTCTTTTAGCATATATTCCGGCGTATTTGTGACTTTTAGAAATATTATATCAATCTAATTGTAAAACCAAAGATGTATGTTTGAAGGAGATTTAAATGTTAGTTATAGCAGATCAAGAGATCTCAATAAGATTTTTCAGTTTGAGCGCCGTTAGACTGTTAGTGAATGATCATTTAATTATACCATCCGAGAAAGATGGTAAACATTTGTTGCATCAGAATATAACTTTAGAGATAACTCAGTCATCTCTCTCGGTATTGTCTAAGAGCGTCTCATAGATTGTGTTTCCGGAAATTGTTCAATCTCTTTGTGTCCAGAGTATAAATAGAGCAGGAGTCAACTTAGCCGTATGTCCTATCGAGATCGATAAAATACCAGTCATGTAGTAGGGTTGTTTCTTTTCTTTCCTTCTTCCTCTCTTTCTTTCTGTTTCTTTAGCCCTCTCTCTGAAAGAAATGGGCTGTGAGCTGTCGTGGAGAAGGACTGGTTTCGCCAGGTCTAACAATTGCCAGGTCTAAAAATTGCCAGGTCTCGACGTATATAAAAAACTGGCATACCTATAATTTTATCAAGGACTTGAGGACCCAAGACAAGGCAACAGGGATGTCTATTAATGTGCAAAACACAATCAAATAAGAAGAAGCGCAGAACATAGTAAGTTCTGTTTTAATTGATTTCGAGGAGATTTTTCTTAGAGACTCATGTTTATTGTGAAAAGCAAGACACGGACGAGACATTTTCAGACAATTGGTATCTCGGGGATTAGAAATAAGATTAAGAAGTATCAGAAAGAAATGTTGGACTTAGGGAATAAGGGCCCAGTGTGGTTGATGAACGGAGAATAGGTTGTGGCATAGGAGCACAACACGATAATTCCAAGGAGTAGACATTTATTTCTTTATTGCCCACAGAGGGCAAAACATAGAGGGGACAAAGAAGAACAGACAAAGGGTTTCAGTCGATTACATAGACTCCAGTACGTAACTAGTACTTATTAAATCGAACCCAAGAGGATGAAAGGCAAAGTCGATCTTGGCGGAGTTTGAACTCAGAACGTAATGCTAGGCGAAATACCGCTAAGATCTTCGCCCGGCGTGCTAACGATTCTGCCAGCTCGCCGCCTTAAAGAAGAAGATATTGAAATAACAGAACAAACGACAAAATAAAGAAGTAGTTTATGTGTGAGTGCATAGCTGGGTGATTCCATGCTGTAAGTCTGGTGGTAGAGTAGAATTAAATGTAAATAAATAAGATATCAATGGACGCTCTTTATCATTTCATCACAATACAGAAACATTCATTTCAAATTTTGGCAGAGGCCAGAAATTTCGGAGAAAAGAGTAAGTCGATTATATCAACCCCATTGTCCAGCCAGTACTTATTTTATCAACCACGAAAGGATGAAATCCAAAGTCGACCTAGGTGGAATTTGAACGCAGAGCGTGCAGACTGACGAAATGACAATAGTCATTTTCCCCTACTTGCTAACGATTCTGCCAGCACGCCGCTGGGGGTTGGGCTAAATCTATTCCATCGACTCCAGTATTAAACTGGTACTTATTTCATGGACCCCGAAAGGATAAAAGGCAAAGTCGACCTCGGTGGAATTTAAACTCAGAACCTGAAGACGGACAAAATACTGCTAAACATCATGTCCGCCGTGTTAATGACTCTGCCAGTTCGCCACCTTAATGTACAGAGAAATATCAATAACATATTTTAGTATCTTCATGAGTTGTCTTCGACGTTTCTCCACAATTCTGTGGATGTAGGATTGCATATATTCATGAAATGAAATAATTGTATCACAGCATTATTAATAATTGTATTGGAGATGTATCATTGTTCTGAATGTAGGATTTTAATTCGATTACATTCAAATTTCCATATTGAAAATAAAAAATGAAATTGAGACTTCAAACTTGCGGTGATGACTACCGCCCTTTCAAAATTGATTTTAGACATGTGGACCGTTTTTTTCAGGTTCATATATGTAGTGAAGATAATGTATATATGTATTCTGTACGTTTATATATATGTATGCGTGCACACCCCCAACATATTTATACACACACACATGTATGTTTATATATATATATATATATATATATAT
>NC_068986.1:106200835-106207123 GCF_001194135.2 Octopus bimaculoides
TATATATATTCGTATATATATATATTGATCATAGAAAAAACATCAAACTCGAGTCAACGACTTTATATATCACACCCGACCTCAAACATTTAATTATATATAAATATTACCATGGTTCTTATACATATAAAAAATATACATATACATAAAATAAAAACACAGAAGGTAAAAAATATATATGCGAATAAAATACAAATTTAGAACGGCCTATCAAAAAGATAAATATAAACGACAAAAAGATTCATAAGAATTCTAAAGCGTGTCATGCTACCAAAAAACTAATAAACTAAGATAAAATAAAATAAGTGACTAAAAACATTTTAAAAAGTTATTTTACTCCCCTCACACAAAAGTACGTGCACAAAAGTTAGATTTCCAAAACCATGGTAGGTTAGACTCCATGATCAAACAGAGTTCCATAAGATCAATTCAAACACATCTAAGATCATTTAAGGAGTTCACTACCGCGGTTTGATTACATTATAGTGCATCATGACAATGACTTTTTAGTTTTACTCTGTGAGTGTTCTCTGTTTCCTGTTCGTACTGATGAGGGAGTCAGCGACATGATGCACTCTAATGTAATCAAACTGCGGTAGTGAGCTACCGAAATGACCATAGATGTGTTTGAATTGAACTTGTGGGACTCTGTTTCCTCATGGACTCTAGCAGATCATTGTTTTAAAAATTGAACTTTTATGTACATACTTTTGTGTGAAGGGAGTAAAATAACTTTTTAAAATATTTTTAGTCGTTTATTTTATTTTATCTTTGTTTATTTGTTTTTTGGTAGCATGACACGCTTTAGAATTTTTATGAATTTCTTTGTTGCTTATATTTATCATTTTGATAGGCCGTTCTATATTTGTATTTTATTCGCATATATATTTTTACCTTCTGTGTTTTTACGTATATGTATATTTTTTATATGTTTAAGAAGCATGGTAATATTTATATATGATTAAATGTTTGAGGTCTGGTGTTATATATGAAGTCGTTGACTCGAATTTGATGTTGATTTTATGATCAATATTTCTTTCTTTGTCTCATTTACACTTGAGCACTTCTTTTTTGCAGTCCTATAAACCTGTTTGTTTCCATGAAAAGAGACAAATATTATTTCTTGTCATATATATATATATATCATTGTCTCTGGGAAGAGTCATCCTCTTTGAGTGCCTTATTATTTAACACACTCACCGGTTCTATTTCCACTCATTTACTTATTTATTTTGTCTAAAATTTTCGTTGCGTCTTGCAACCTTTTTAATACTCGTTGATTTTGCGCATTATTGGAACTGCGTTCTTTTGTTTGTTTGTTTGTTTGTGAGCATACGTGTACGTCAGTGTGCGTGCGCATATACATATATGTATGTATGTATGTATATATGTATGTGTGTATGTATGTCCGTATATGTGTGTATGCATGCATGTATGTGCATGTGTGTATGAATATATATACGTATGCAAGTGTGTACGTTTGTATGTATGTATTCTGCATATCCATGTGCTTATGTGTTTATGTTTGTGTTTGTGTGTTTGCGTGTGTTCAGCTTGTGTGCTTATATCTGTGTGTGTATTTGTATGTGTGAGTGTGTGTACATCTCTCTCCATGTGTGTGCATGTTTGGGTGTGTTTGTGGACCATGTATGTGTGTCTGTTATGTATGGATGTGTATCTCCATATATTTTCTTGTGTGAAGTGAGCATGTGTCTATACGGACATGTGTTTCAGTCTTCATTTGTATGTATGTATGTATGTATGTATGTATGCAGGTGTGTGTATGTGTGTGCCCGTCTGTCCGTATAACCTATGTACCTGTCTAGTTAACTATCTACCTGTCCATATACGGATCCAGTTACCTACACACACACACACACACACACACACACACACACACACACACACACACACACACACACACACACACACACACACATATATATATATATATATATATATACACACATATACATTTATACATATATAGATAGATAGATATACATACATACATACATATACACACACATGACTGCATAACAGCCCATTAACTACAGTATCTGTGTATATATAAACTGTAGGTATTGAGGTATGACGCGTATGTATATTTCCTATTTAGTACTCGGGATGTTCCATTAATGCGGACATACTCTTGTAATTGTCTGTGTGTTGGGTGCTTCGGGTGCTTATAAGAATGTATGTAGTATGCATGTTTGTCCGTCTCTTATTTTCCTCATTTCATTAGTGAAATTTCTTCCCTATATATTTGTACAGAATGTAATTGGCTCTTAGCCTATACATGAAGATCAAAATATAAAACAATACTCTGATGTGTAAGGGTTACTCATTAAATGAAAGAATACGGATGGAGGGAATTTTACCATAACACTGTAAAATGTAAGCATCATTCGCCAGGCATAGTTATAAAGTTCCCAGTGGATGATAGCATAAAAGAAAAAATAATGCAAATATTTCGAACGGCTTAACGAAGACAATCTACGGCTACACGACTACGGATACTCTACGAAGGAATATAACCTCTAGCTGTGGTTATTGAAGCTGTTCATAATAGAACTGCCTCAGTAATACTCTTGAGAAGCCGAAATTCACGAAGTCAGTAAGAAGGTGGTTAATTAGAAACATACATTATTTATTAGAAATAAACAAGGTCTTGATAAAACTGAAAATAGCAAAAAAATACATGATGTTTAGCTTGTGGTATGTACGGATATATACAAATATAAACATGCAAATTCACACACATGGAAATATATACTTACAAATAAACACAAATCTAAACATATACACACATACACACACACACACTCAAGTCAAACTGTGTTTACGGTTATAATAAAAATATATACACAGATACATTCGTGGGAAGATACATAAATATATAAAATGCAGTTTATAATAAAATACACATATGAAATCTCTCTATGCTTGCGTCCATGTTATTACATGTGTATATAGGCGCAGGAGTGGCTGTGTGGTAAGTAGCTTGCTTACCAACCACGTGATTCCGAGTTCAGTCCTACTGCGTGGCACTTTGGGCAAGTGTCTTCTACTATAGCCTCGGGCCGACCAAAGCCTTGTGAGTGGATTTGGTAGACGGAAACTAAAAGAAGCCCGTCGTATATATGTATATATATATATATATATTTGTATGTGTGTTTGTGTGTCTGTGTTTGTCCCCCCACCATTGCTTGACAACCGATGCTGGTGTGTTTATGTCCCCGTAACTTAGCGGTTCGGCAAGAGAGACCGATAGAATAAGTACTAGGCATCCAAAGAATAAGTCCTGGGGTTGATTTGCTCGACTAAAGGCGGTGCTCCAGCATGGCCACAGTCAAATGACTGAAACAAGTAAACGAGTAAAAAAGTATATGCCTACACATGCGCATGAATACATAGATACACACAATTATAGGTACATATATATATATATGATTGATAACGTATATAAATATACGCCCAGCCTGTTCGCTGTATGAATTCTAATGAAAGTTTCTTGTGTATTAGTCAAGAAAGTAACGCTTTCTCTATGAGTGAGAAATTTGAAGAAATTTAACACACACACACACACACACACACACACACACACACACACACGCACCCATGCATATAAATATACAAACATATATAAAAACATATATCCATGCAGACATCGTCAAGAAGCGAAGATTGCGATTGCTTGGATATATAATACGGTTACAGGAACACAGACTGCCACACACTGCATTGAGAAGGAGAGGAGGACTGGCCAAAATCTAGCGCAGTACACTGTGTGAGGACTTCCGGGAACTGCAATTGACCTGGACAGATGCAAAATAGCTGCAGGAGATGACACGCAGTGGAGGCAACTCGTCGTCCAATATTCAGCTAGGAATTAAGGCTGTGATGCATGCTAAGAAATGAAAGTATACTTATTTACCCATTAACATAAAATTAAGAGATAAAGTAGACCTTGATACTGGACTAATGAAAAATATGCAGATGGTCTACCTGCATTAACAACTTCGATTTGTTCTCATAATCATTGGGCACTAACTGACTTAGAATTAATTTTGAGGAGCTGGGTCCCACAACGCCAAAAGGAACTCATCTAATTAAAAACTTATAATTACAACCGTGAATACAAATATAAAAATATGTAAAACATCCCAGAAGCTCAGCCTGTGGTAAGTACATGTATATTCATATATAGACCTACGCAAGCATAACTATCTAGAGTATGCAAATTAGTAGCTTTCGTGCTCTAAAATTAATAGGCTTGTTGTGATTGAGAACGGATTGGCTGCTTGTTTCTCTGGGACAGGTCAAGTAAGGTAGATATCTCTGATGTGACTCCGTTAAGAGTCGAAATCGATTACTATTTCAATAGGATAAGGAAAGAAGTAAATTTGACTTATCTGTGTGTCTGCTAGATATGTGTGTGCCTGTGTATATCTATCTATCTATATATATATATATTCATTTATATGCATATCTATATACATATACACATATACATAGATGCATACACACACACACACACACACACACACACACACACACACACATACACGCATATATATATGTGCATACATATGTAAATATATATGTATATATATATATATATATAGAGAGAGAGAGAGAGAGAGAGATTCATATATATATATATATATATATATATATATATATATATATATATATATGCACACGCATTATATCCAACGCATGCACACATATGAAAGTCAAAATATACAGCTCCACAATAACATGGTTCATGAATGAAAAACTCGTACATACATGAAGACACATTCTGTATATATGCATATATGTATACTTACATGCATACACACATGTATACACATACATGATTACTGAGTTAAAGATGTCTTACTTCCAAGGAACCGATCTTACTTAAGGATTAGAAACTTGCTCTTTATTTGTTGGAGATTTTTGGAAAGCATCCAAGGCGGTCACGTTTTGAAAAGCATCCAAGGCGGACACGTTTTTGAAAAGCATCCAAGGTGGACGCATGCATATTTACAGTATGGTACATTGAAGCATATTTGAACTGAGTGCTTGAATAGTAAATAGATTTTAAACTAAGGTGCTAAGTTTAAATGAAGCTCATTGTTAATATTTTCTATCATACACTCATAAGATCAATAAAATGGGTACTGATATTTAATATTCCGATGTTGACAATAACTTTACTTTACCTCAAATCATTTTCTGCTACGACGAACGAAATAACTACGAAAGACACACCATAAACTACTTTGATGGTCATCTTGTAATGGCCATTCGATAGTCATCTTGTAATTTCATTTCAAGTAATTATTAGTTCTTTTTCATAATCTGATGGAATACTATTTCGATACTGTGTTAAACACCAGCGTCATAGTATACTAGATAATTTGATAATTTCAGATGCTGTACTTAACATTACTAGATGTTAGTACGCATTAGCCATGACATTAATAGGATTCTTTAACAAAAAATAATAACATTCCTATCAGGGTTTGACTAAACTTTCATCCAACTTCTTTGGTTGATTGAAGCCATCGAAAAGTCAGAGCTGAGAACAGGAACCATCTTTAATGTGATGGAAATTTCGAGAAGCTAAGGCTAAATATTTACATCTTCCTTTAAAGTTATATGTGTTTGAATCATATTTAAATATTATGAATATTAATATAATGTAAATTAATTATGCTTCGTGCCTTGACTTAGTTTAGGATTAAATTAGTTACGGGTTCCTACTGATTTCATCTTTGTTTTATTTGGATATTTAATCATTTGACTGTCATTCTAGACATTACTTATAATAATTGCAAAAATTAAATTGCTGCTGTCTCGTAAATAAAAAGTTACCGTCTCCATTTTATTATTTTACGTCTTCATTAAAATATTCAAGCTATCAGAAATTTGAATAATTATCGCGATTTTCAATGAGCGCATTTTCAGTACTAAATAACTATAGGAGCTTTGTTTAACCAGTCGTGTGTGTACACACACACACACACACACAGACACAGACACAGACAGACAGACACACACACATCTGGTATACATACCCATATATATATCTGTGTGTGTGTATATTTGTGTGTCTGTGTTTGCCCCCCCCCCACCATCGCTCGATACTCGATGTTGGTGAGCTTACGTCCCCGTAACTTAGCGGTTCGGCAAAAGAGCACGATAAAATAAGTAGTAGGCTTATCAAGAATAAGTCCTGGTGTCGATTTCTTCGACTAAAGGCGGTGCTCCATCAGAGCCGCAGTGTATATATAT
>NC_068986.1:106207321-106209302 GCF_001194135.2 Octopus bimaculoides
ATATATATATATATATATATAGATAGATAGATTCATATAAATATGGTACTTAAGTTGAGGCACCAGAATTTAGTACGGCATTATCCATACAATTTCAAAACTAGACGACTAAAATCAAAATAGGCAACAAAGATATCCAGAGGTAATGCAGTACGATCGTTGGACAATGCAACCATTACATCAGTTTAAATGCAGGGCAATCCTCAGATGCATAAAAACATAGAATTTAATTAAATTAAAACAGATGGAAACATTAATATAATTTTACCTAAAGTCTTCAAGTAGGTAACGAGATAGACAAAGAAGAACATGCTGTCTTCACTTCAGCCTAGAAGCTACCAAGGTATCAGGAAGAAAGACTTGTTGCAGATTTTGCTTCTCACTGTTTTATGGAGTCATTCGTAATTTATAGACTAGTTTATCAAATGTTTGTAATATCTAAGGCCAAAAGAACAAGGAATAGTGCCTGCTAGGAAGGGGGCTGAGGGAGTCGACACAAATCATAGTGGGTATAGCCATAAAAAAACTATCCAGATTTATTTGAAGCAATATAATGGGCTTTGGGAAAGGAAATCTTAAATCAAGATGTTAGTTGACAATTAATGGGACAATTAAATAGAGTTGCTCGAAACGATCGTACTGCATTACCTCTGAATATCCTTGTTGCTTATTTTGATTATATATATATATATATAAATATACATACACACACACACACAGACACACACACACATATATGCATATATATGTTCCTGTTTTTATCAGCTTCTCTTCGATGAGGTTATTTATACAAGGCAATCTGAGACACCGGTATTTCGACATGTGTCTCGTCAGCTTCAAGTAGTTCCGGACAAATGAATCTAACCATAGTTGTATATAATCTCAACGATCAAACTGTCAGATGATCCGTTCTGATGTCTGTCAACCGATAGTAGGTCGCCAATTGCACAAGATTAAAAATGATTTTACTTGGTTCAGTTATTAGACTGCGATCATGCTAGAGCACCCCCTTCAAGAATGTCTGTAATTTTTATTTTTGGAAAAGGCCGGCACATGTTCTATCGGTCAATTTTGCTGAACCGCTATTGTATGGGGGTTGTAAACACACCAACACCAATTGTCAAGCGGTGTTGGGAGAAAAACGCATACACAATGACACATACAGACAAACACACATACACACACACACACACACACACACACACACACACACACACGCACACACACACACACACACGCACACACACGCACGCACAAATATATATATCTGCATGCATAGAAAGGACTTCTTTCAGTTTCTGCCTAACAAACCCACTGACAAGCTTTGGTCGGCTCAAGGCCATAGTAGAAGAGATTTGCCCTGTGACACGCAGTGAGCCTGTACCCAGAACCATGTAGTTCGGAAGGAAGATTCTTACCACACAGCTGCCACGCTTGTGGTTTGTATATTTAGTCTTGATACGTTTTAGCAGATTCAAACATGAACACGATAATCGATATTGTGTTTGTCACAGAAGAGCATTTTGTTAACTCAAATCTACAGAGAAGACAATCGAATTTCAGATTCTCGCACAAACTAAAGTTCCGAAAGACTTAAAAAACTCAAATATCTACAATTATTTTGAATTGTTAAATTTTCTTTTTTTCTCTGATTATTCAAATATGTAAACATTCATTTTAGCACAAGAGCACTTTTAAACGCCTCCAGCTAATAAAATTAGCCGATAAGCGACTCTCTGATTAAAAGAACATCATCCTTTAATTTCTTATAGCTTCTGGAACCAGCAAACATTCCTGTTCCATATCCATGAAAAATTGAAGCCTTTACAGTTTCGAAAACTGATAACAAATGCAGAACATATACAAGTGTCAATATGAACAAAATGCAGAATTATGAAAACTGTAAATCACGGCAAAACTTCATTTAATTTTGTAAAAAGAAAAATGATTCAACATATATATATATATATATATATATATA
>NC_068986.1:106210329-106216186 GCF_001194135.2 Octopus bimaculoides
TATATACCTTAATTGTATATCTACAAGAATTCTTGTATCTATATACTCGTGTGTAAACATACCTCTACACACGTATGACTAAACCTAAACACTTTCTTCTCTTTATTAGACTATATTTCTTCTATACTATGTGTAAATGTTTGTACACTTACGTGTCCCCTTCTACTCGTATTTCCTCTTACATTCATACTGGCACAACACCCCTACAACTCGAATACCATTACAACAATACTGCCATTGAATATCCTTCTCGCATAATACGAAACTGGATTATTACCTCTGAAATAATCTTTTTATAAATACTAAAATACACCTTCTGTATTACAAACCTATCCCTATCCGAAGTTTTATTTTTTTACTCTTCTCTTTCTCCGCTCATTTATCTCCCCTACATTTATTTTTGTCTACTTAACTACATTTTCAAATTCATATATATATGGGGAGAAGAATTGTATTTTACGCAAGAATGAATATAGAAGAATTTGTTTGGGGGTTCGAAAATGTTTCTGAATCTCAAAACGGGTAGTCGTTTTAAAATTTTGCATTAGTTTTTTTCAAATACTAAACCGGTTTCGACAATTTTTGCTTACCAAAGGTAAAAATAAGTTAGGAAAAGATTGACGAAATCGGTTTACTATTTGAATAAATCTATAACAAACTTAAAAAATGACTGCGCGTTTTGAGTATCAGATGAATTTTCAAACCCCAAAACAAACTCCTCTATCTATCTATCTATCTATCTATCTATCTATCTATCTATCTATCTATCTATCTATCCATTTATCTATCTGCTTGTATGTCTGTCTGTCTCTCTCTATATATAGAATGAGTGGGAGAGGGGAAAATTTGGTTCTAGGGAGAAATAGATGAATAGGTAAAAAGAAAATAACTGATGAAGACATATATCTTCCCATGAAGGAGTTGTAAAATGATTTGGAGTGATGAGGAGACATACAATGAACATGCGAATTGGATTAGACGCAATAAAGGACCCTACCAAAATTTACGAGAACAAGTATGTGAAGACACCAAATTAGCAGAGCTATGGATGACACTCACGAAGGCTCGTAAGTGGAAATGTTCTAGTAAAGATAGGGTGCCAAGTTTTTTGCTCGCATTGTCCCCGTCTGCAGACGAAAAATTACTTCAGCTGTTCAACATACTACTCTGTCCAGGAATTGAAACCACGAGCTTCAGAGTGTTAGTAAAACAGAGTAAAACTGTACGCCACGCGCTTTGTATACATACACAATAAACACAGATAATGCATGTAAAACGGATTATGGTATATATAACAGTCTGAGATGTGCTTACCTATGGAAAGTGAATTTTCTTTCTGCAAAGTTGTAAAAGTACAGATGAATTCATTATCTTGTTTACAAGTCTTTTGTGCCTGTTCGAAACTGCGATAGCGTAACCTGTCGCTTTAGTTGGCAAGTTTTAAATTCTTGATGGTGAAAAAGGTAATTGTGCGAAAGATTTCAGTCCTACTCTTTCACTCGTTTCAACCGGTTAACACTAGGTAAGTTTCTTTTTGAAACTTCATTAGGGGGAAACATATTAGAAATAGCATGAACAAACCCCGCTTCAATGGATGTAGTTCACGCAAAGTATTTGTTTAGTTTAGCATCTAATCCGATGAAATTTATGCAAACCAACGAGCGAACAAAAGCAAGTTACTACTGACACATCCAAATAATGATAACCCTTTCTATAAAAAAACAGAAAGAGTGAAATTTTGGAGAAGGGGACGAGTCGATTCCATCGACCCCGAAAAGACGACAGGCAAAATGGACCCCAATGGAATTTGAACACAGAGATGAAATGCCGCTTAGTATAATAATAATAATAATAGTAATAATAATAATAATAATAATAATAATAATAATAAGAAGAAGAAGAAGATGAAGAAGAAGGTGACCTGGCAGAAACGTTAGCACGCCGGCCGAAATGCTTAGCAGTATTTCGTCTCTCTTTACGTTCTGAGTTCAAATTCCGCCGAGGTCGACTTCGCCTTTCATCCTTTCGGGGTAGATTAGTTAAGTACCAGTTACGTACTGGGGTCAATCTAATCGACTGGGCCTCCTCCATCCCAAATTTCGGGCCTTGTGCCTAGAGTAGAAAAGAATGATAATAATAGTGATAATAATAATAATCCTTTCCACTAAAGCACAAGGCCTGAAATTTTGGGGGAGGGGCAAACCGATTACATCGGCCCCCAGTACTCGTCTGAATAATAATAATAATAATAATAATAATAATAATAATAATAGGGATATGCCAATACACACAGATAGAGAAATTAAGGCAAATAGACCAGATATAGTTGTCAAAGATCATGAAGAAGAAAAATGCTTTCTAATTGATGTATCAATACCAGCAGATGACAACGTTTCTCTAAAAGAAATGGAAAAACTTTCAAAATACAAAGACCTGGAAATAGAGATAACTCGAATGTGGAATCTAAAAACAAAAATAATTCCTATCATAGTAGGTGCCTTAGGTATAATAAAAAAAATATTCAGACAAATACATAACAAAAACACCAGGACTTACAAATATATATAACATACAGAAAATTGCACTACTGGGTACTGCACACGTTCTACGCAAAACACTTTCAATACAGTAAACATAAGAGCACCACAGCAAACCACAGCACATACCCAAGGCGCACAGAGCTGCGCTCGGTAGTGAAGTGAAAGCACGTTATAAAAATAAAACCACTGAACAATAATAATAATAATAGTTGTTCGAAACGTTGGCAGAAGGCCAATGATTGGGTGAGTGGGTATGTCAATTAGATCGACTTCGGTGGCTGAACAAGTGAAGGAAAGGAAGAGAAAAAATATACTTCATTGGAACTGATGAAAGGTAGATAAAAAATTGAATAGAAACATTTTAATAAAAGATAAAATTGATAAGAATTTAATTGGATCAATTTTATAAAATTAATAAAAAGAAATTAAGCTAAATCTTCATGACCGACTGTCTCTTGTGTAGCGAGGGATGACTGTGAAGTTTATGAGATTAGTTATTTTGATAACTGTGAGAATTTACTATTAACTGCTCCAGGCAGGAATTCATTGCATTGAAAGAAAAGCATCTGAAAATCATTTTGGATAGCCATCTTACTGTCAGATTAGTCAACAACACTCTTCGAAGAGTTGTTATATACGAGAGGTCCTGTGGGTGTAACCGGGTTGAACCACACTTCCATATGTAGTACGAAATTGAACTGTAGGATCTTATAAAACCAACGCTCCACAAATTCGGACAAGTCTACTCGTCTTGCTTTAGTTCGTTTCCGACTACTATCGGTTCTTCATTTATCTTTCGAAGAACTGGGAATTGCAATTCGTTATCTGCGAAAATAAGCTTCTTAAACATTTTGCTTCTTTTATGTTGAGGTGTATTCTTTTCATTCAGGTATTTAATTAATTAATTAATTTTTTTGTGCTTCATTAGTCTCGTAAATACTGCTCTTTTTCTGAATTATCGTTATCATACCTAAGTCATGAAGCAACCCTGTTGGTTACAGTTTCCGATACTGCACCAAGTGTTGTCCATGGAACATTACCTTCAGTGGAGTGCTACTGCTGAGATTTTTTGCGGTTTTCTTGGTACAAAATATATCAATAACTTTTACATCTACACGTGTAGCAACTGGAATTTTTTGTAATAACAACCACCAGTCATAACACCAATACAGAGTACATGTTTAAGAACTTTTTGTGGGTTTGTGCAGTACCGAGGGCTTGTAATGAGCCCTTTAACCGATCATATATTGTCAAAATGTCTTTCGGAATAAAACAAAAAACAGCTACAGGTCATCTACTCCAAAGGTAAGAAGTAAAGAGAGGACACCACTGTTGTCTTTTAAAGAAACCTTCGAGTTCTATTTTATGAACTGTTATGTGTTGCAGTAGCCAGCTTATCTCTTCACCATGACCCCAGTTTTTGGAAGGATATAATGCCATATTCTCTATCACACCCGATGTGGCGATCTAACGCCATGTATCAGGGTTATGGGTTAGAAGGAAAGTCGATTACATCGAAAGGAAGAAGGGCAGAAAGAATTTGGAATTTTGAGAAAATATCAAAAATAGAGCGTATTGATGACGTAGAATCGACCAGCGAGTTAGGGAACATCTATGGAGGAGCTAGACACGAGAGGAATTTTTACGTAATCTCATATATTAAACCGATGTCGGGAACTTTTTAAAATAATGGATGAAATGGATAGCCTTATTGCTTGAAAAGGACACGAGGTGGTCATAACTGGATTACTTTATGTCATGTACCAGACTTGTTAGGGCAAAAATATGACTGGAATAAATGGTATTTCAGCTATGATGAGAAACAAGAACAAGAACAACGGTACCAATGATACGTCGAATGAAGAAAGGTGCCAAGTATTTTGACTGTGTATCAAAGTCGTGTTTGCGCCAAAATAACTATAGATGCACAGAGATCTTGCGACAGTCGCGAGTCGGGTTGTAGGGGAATCAATACGACAGGTAGTGACATGTGAATAAAGCTATAGATTTAGTATAGGGTAAAGAGAGGAGAGAAGAGGAGAGGTATACAAGAACAGCTTCCATAACGATGTCCCAGTGTCATATGGAGACATGTTTACTGAAGGTACAGGGGTGGTCTACAATTAAAGCTGAGTCAGTTGAATGTAGGGAGACGTTATCGACTTGAAGATCTCATGCGGATTCAGCACTTGATTCGTACTAGGTGCACTCACTATTTAGATAGTTCAACAGCTACAACACAGAAAACGCACACACACACTTAATACCTACATACTCATATATGAATATGCATGTATATATATACATATATATATATATATATATATATATATATATATATATATATATATATATATATATACACACACAATAGTAACAGAAGACATAGATACACAGAACAGTCACATTAGCTCCTACAGACATATACAGATTTCAACGACATACACGGACATATTCGAAACACACACACACACGCATGCACACATCCTCGTCACAAAATCATACGTCTCCGTACACGCATGCACTAACGCATACACATAAACACACACGCGCACGTATCTTTACACTCATAAATAAACAGGCACGCATACACAGGAATTTAATACTTATTAGTAAACAGAAACCATAAAAAAAGTACTAAATATAATATAGGTGAAGTAAGAACCTGCTAAAAAAAAATATTAAAAAACAACTTCACTATTTCTATTTTTTCCTCATTCTCAAACCCCCTCTTTCTCATTCTCACAAGTTTCCTCCTCTCTTTCTTCCTATATATCCACCTCTTTTTCTAACTCTAAATGTAAGGGGGAAATCAGGTAAGGAAGACGAAGAACAGCAACAATAACAACAACAGCAACAACAACAACAACAGTAACAACAACAACAGCAACAACAAGAACAAACGAATGAGTGTAATGTAGTTGATGACGTGCCAACTAAGTCACCAGAAGAATCTTCAAAGAATTTCCAAGCCTCAGGACAAGATAAGAAGGAAAGAGAATGAAAGAGGATAAGAGTGCGTGAGAAAGAGAGAGAGATAGAGAGAGAGGGGGGGGAGAAAGAGAGACAGGGAGACTGAGGGAGAGAGAGTCTGGAATAGATACATAGAGATGGGGAGAGATAAAGAGACAGAAAAATCAACTAAAATGTAATTTTCAAAATATCAGTTATCGATTATTTCTTTTCATATATACCTGTTTATCGGAAATCTATCCGGTGAGTTTGCGAATATATTTGTATGTATACATATGCATATGCACACATATACATCAGTATATATATACATACACACACACACACACACACACACATATATA
>NC_068986.1:106217163-106218493 GCF_001194135.2 Octopus bimaculoides
ATATATATATTTACATATATATGTAGATATGTGTGATTGTTTGAAGATAAATAATTATCTATCGATAGATATATATTGGATCATCCCATAAATAATGCGTTTTGTTTATAATAATTTTTTTTTTCAAAATTCTTCCAAAATACACTTTCTTTCATTTTCTACAATTTTGTTCCATCTATCTTGTAGACATAAAAGGTGCACCTTCCAAAATTCACTTGTCCGTGACGAAAAATACTCCTCCACTACTGTTCTGGCCTCGTCTACAGAATTCATATTTTTTCCGTCCAAACGATTTTGAAAACTACCAAATAAATGATAATAAGATGGTCAACGTCCGGCGAATATGGTGTGTGGGACATCGTTTCTCATCCGAACTACTCCAGCCTTTGGAATGTCATCCTCGCTGTATGTGGCCTGACGGAAGAACACTTTTCGTCTTGGAACCAAAAATGGTCGTTTATCTTCTAGCGCTGACTTGAATAACTGGTTGAATGACCAAATCCAAGCTTTCTCTGCGAGTTCCTCAACAATTACGATGGGATTTAGATCCACCTGGATTTACAGGACGCCCTTATTGAGCTCTACAGATCTTCTAGGACGTGTCTCGTCTTCTAGGCTGTAGTTTCCGGCTTCGAATTTCTGACACCACTGTAGACACTGGCTTACGCTTACTGTCTGATCCCCACATACTGAATTACTATTCATCGCACTTTCCGTTGTGTCGTTGCCTTTATTCAAATAAGCCGAATATGCTCTTTTGCCACTTCCATTATAGCTTTGAAAAAATAACTGTTAAAATCAAAGTGCACTCTTCAGCACTTGTACTAAGAAAACGACAATGTAAAATTAATACCTGGTTTTTTTTAACATGTTGATGCAGGTCGTTTATCCTGTCACTGTTTACCCATCGCAGCCTGCATTTGCATACCTCGAGAGGACAGATCATCGATTGGCTACGACACCGAGGGCCATGGAAAGATTCAGGCTAGGAACATCACTAAGAGAGCACACTCGAAATCAGAGAATTCGAGATAGGAACGGAGTGAATGATGTGCTCGCAGAGTACCGAAAGTACAAGTTTCGATGTGACGGATATGTCACAAGGTTCACAGATAACAGGTGGACCCATGCAGTTGCTTAGTGGCATCCAAAAGATTGGAAGGGAAGGGGATTTAGGCAAGCAATTTAGGTCAAACTGGAAAAGAATGGCGCAATCAAGACAATAATATGGAATCGCATTGGGATCATCTGTGCCTCACTGCATCTAACGGTTTGGTCAATACGGTGATATATATATATATATATATATATATATATATATATATATATA
>NC_068986.1:106220800-106222055 GCF_001194135.2 Octopus bimaculoides
TATATATATATATATATATATATTAGATACGTATGCGTATATATATATATACACACATATATGTACATATGTATATATATATGTACACATATCATATACATACATACATATATATACAGATTCATACATATATATATATGAGTGTGTTTGTGTTTTTGAGTGTGTGTCTGTATGCAGCGCATTCATAAATCTTACATGAAGCAAGTAAATACAACTCACACTAAGGGAAGAAGTATATATTTCATAAAAGAACTCAATGAATAATTATAAGTAACTATTATCAATTACATGTCACGACACCAGTTTTTGGGGGATAAATAATGTGGAAAGATTACTTCCATACACCACCTTACAAAAGTATTGACCTATATAACTTCATACGTTTAAGTCCCATAACGTCATTTTTTTCCTCCGTACAATTCCGGTTTTTTTTTTCTCAAGTCAACGGAGAAACTGCGTTTGTTTTTCGCTCTGAGTACAAAGCATTCTGCCATGTGGGACCATACACGCGCATAGATATCTTACATATGGAACCCTCACATACACACACGCACACATACACACACACACACACACACACACACACATTTAAACACACACATAAACACACAGGCACACACGCTCAGACGCTATGGGACAATGTCTAATGCAGTGTTATAACTGTTACATATATCAGTATAATGTAATTTGAAGACATAGGAGTGAAAAAATAGAAGGTGGGCACGGCTGTTTGGTTAAGAACCTCGCTTAGTAAACACGAGATATCGGGTTCAGTCCCCCTGTGAAGTATTTGGTCAAGTATATTTTAGTATAGCCCTGGACCGACCAATGTCTTGTGATTGGATTTTATAGACGGAAACTGAGTTGGAATCCCGTCGAATATATATATACATACACACACAAACATATATATAAACATACATACACACATTATATATATATAAGAAAATAGAGATAAATCAATGAATAATTAATCCGTACACTTAACACATAAAAATACAAAAATGTAATGGTATATATATTTTCTACTTCCGACGAGATTCATCTTTATAATGTTTTAATTATTTTAATTAATTTCTAAAGTTTGAATCGAAACAGCTGTCAGAGATTATGTCACTTTTTGTATGATTATCTCATTTTTGAGTATTAAATATAATATTCAATATTGATAATAAGCAATAAAACAGTATATTCATTGGATTTAATTATCCCTTAATGAGATATTTAACTTTTAATCGAACTTATATATGTACGT
>NC_068986.1:106222260-106223363 GCF_001194135.2 Octopus bimaculoides
TATATATATGTATATATATATATATAAGTATATATATATGTATATATATTATAGTGAGGTAGGACGGTTAATGGGGTTACCTTAGCCTTACGGCGTATCTTCATACCTCAAACCTTGCTGGCCTAACACCTCTTAAAAATATAGAGGTGGAAAAAGCCTTGTTATAAAGGTAAAACCCTAAGTGATTATCTCCCTTTGCCATTAGTCATCGATCTTCGGTTGTATCAGCACCAGCACCAACACCAAAACCACCAACAATAGCAGCAGCCCCAACTCTAGCAGTGAAAACACCACCGGCAGCATCAGCGGCAAAGGTAGCTGCAACAGCAGCAACAAGAGCACCAACAACAGCGGCATCTACAACAGCAACAGGCGCAACGACATCACGCGTCCACGGAAGTACAGGGAATTCATGGAGAATTCACTCGAACAGCGTATTTCCAATCATCTGTTCTACTTCAAAGTCCCGGAAAAGGGATATGTGACATCGCTGGTCAGCCATATCTGAAAGCTAAGAGACGAAGAGATTCCATGCTCGATCACACCGAAAATACTCGAGAACCCGGGACCCTAGATCAACGGGACGAAACGGTGCAAGTTATGCATTACCGAACGCACGAGGATTCTTAAAGACTCGCTCGTGCGAGGGGGCATACTGAACTTCAGGACGGATATTTTCAGTTCATGCCTGCATTTTAGAAACTTCCTACTCGTTCTTTGGAATCTGCAGAGTAGAGCTACAGCCGGAAACCAATAGCCGAGACCGAAGGGAAGCGATCGTTTGCCTTTATGATGCTTTGGTGACCGCAAGATGGCGGCGCGGCCGAAAATCGATGGCCAATGGCAAAGGGAGTTAATCACTTAGTATTTTACATTTACAACGAGGCTTCCCCCCCTCTATCAGGGTTTGGGGTCTGAAGACACGGCGTGAGGACAAACCCCTTATGCGCGTGAAATCCAGGGTAACACCATAAACCGGCCTACCCCACTATAATATTAACTATTCTTCTACACGTTAGAATGTGCTTCTCAACCGGACGTATGCATTTCTACAAAAGATATATATATATATATATATATATATATATATATATATATATATA
>NC_068986.1:106223639-106224438 GCF_001194135.2 Octopus bimaculoides
TTTAAAAAATATATATATATATATATATATATATATATATAATATGAAGAAACGCAAGAACAGGTAATTTAATCTATAAACATAACTCCGATTTCAGATGAATTTAAAGTACATGATACATTAAAAATATATAAATATATAAAAATCTATAAAGAAATGTATTAAAAATATATATGTAAGATCATAGATTTAAAAGAAAATCTTTAGATGTAGACATAAATATGTTAAAACACATGTATAGGTAAATATATTGAAGAAGTGAGGTAGTGATGAAAGCGATATAAAAGATACAAAGAAGAAAGAAATTAAAAGTGAGGGTAGTTTAGAACGGCCCTTTCTAGAGGTTAATTGCCAGCAAAAATAAGGGGATATAGTACCCATTATTTAGCAAATCCTCCTTCTTCTGAGTAACAGATTTCACATTTGAAAGTTGACAATGCGAAATACTAGAAGTTAGGCTTCTTTATAGATAAGACGCTTGGGTGGCGGAAGAAAGAAAATTAATTATATATCAATGAAATAATCATGACAACGAATAAAAGACTGTTTTTAAATTTATCTACGTTCAAATCAAATGAGAGTGACTAAAGTGTAAAAATGTGTAAATTTTATGTTTGCATGAGAAAACCACGCCTGACAATTTTTTTTTATGTAGCGATAGATTGTGCGTTCGAAGAATGATGAGCGTTACCTAAGTTAATTTTATATAAGGGTGCTTCCGATCAATGGATCGTTTTAGTGTATACTTTCTGTTTTCATATATATATACATATATATATATATGCATATATATATATAT
>NC_068986.1:106224448-106226948 GCF_001194135.2 Octopus bimaculoides
GAGTTCCAGATTATCTTTGCAATTTCGGCTGGTTATACTTGAGATTGCTCGAATTTGGCCAGGAAAAACTAAGCTACAGCATTAGATTCATTGGAAGAAAGCAGCGAATGTATACGAAAACAAGGACGGAAAAAAAAACGGAGAATGTTACACAAATAAAAATAACAGGACATAACAACAGGTGTCTTTCGACTAAGGACGAATTAAATTAAGCTGGCGCGTGTAGGAAGAACAGCTCCGAATGACCCGTCCTTGTTTTCTTTATATCGTCTATCTGGATGCTTTTTTGTCCTTTTTTTTATATCACCTAGCTGCATATATGAATATATGGGTACAGGACAGCATTGAGCTGTACCGGTATACTGTAGGAAAAAAAGGCAATGATAATAACAACAATCCTCAGATGGAATTTATAAAGAGTTAATGCATAACTACGCGTGTTTCCACAAATCATATGTCTCATAAGATCACAGTCCATATTCCTGAGATGGCTGTGTACATCGTATTGACAAGAGTAAAAAAAATTCGAAACATCGATGTCTGAGATTCCTAACAGACGGCGATACTGAACGTATTGGGTGTTTTCACACCTTATTACAAGTGTGTCTGTTTGAATCTCTGTGCTCCACAACCTGTTGACGGTCTTCTTTGTTTTCATCTCAGTAAATTGGCGGTTCGGCAAAAGAGACCGACAGTTTAAGTAACGGGTAGGCTTAGAACTAAAAGTACAAGGGTCGCTTCATTGAACTAAAAATTCTTGAAGGCGGTGCTCCAGCATGGTCCCAGACAAATGGCTGAAACGAATAAAAGATAAAAGTTGAAAATTAAATTATTAAAATAGCCATCAAGTTTAAATATGATACTCAGACATACAATGCATATCTAGTTTACGTATTGGCAACATTAAATAGTAAAGTGCGATTCCATTCTAGGTAAAAAAATAGCATCTGTTTAAAAATCGCTCAAAATTAAAAAAAAAAAGCATAACAGGCTCTAATTTATCAAAGATTAAGCATTTTATCCTGTCTATATAAGTTAAGTTATTATGGAAAAAAAACAAACAAAGAACAGGTAAGAAGACGCATACGCGTATACACATAGCCGCGCACGCACGCACAGAAACGTAGACACATATGTGAATAGGTACAGGCACATAAATATATACGCAGATAGGCAGGTAAGTGGGTTGGTTGGTAGGCATGCAGGTAGGCAGGCAAACAGAACTTTAAATTTGATCAAATGAAATTTCAAAGATTGTAAGTACTAAGTACCAATTCTAAGTACCAATACTTATACATACACACACACACACACACACACACACACACACACACACACACACACATATATATATATATATATATATATATATATATAGTAGGTATATTTGATTACTTATAAGTTATTCTAAGATTGATGTGAGGAATAATAATACCGAGTCATCATTTATGTGAAGTATTTCAAAAACATTCTAATCATCTTCATATACACAGATACACGCATATAAATATGACAATATATACACACACACGCGCGCGCACACGCACACACTTATAAGTGGGTGAGTATGTGCAGGCGATGGCGTGAGATCGATGGGGGGTGGAATAGAGAGCTGAAACGTAGATTACAAGCACCAGTTTTAGAGTTCCGATTATCTTTTAAGTTTGAATCACGTGAAGATCAGTAACGTCAAATCAGTACATCTAATTTGTGAAGTTTTATCTGCTTGAAATATAGATTTTATCTATCTATCTATCTATCTATCTATCTATCTATCTATCTATCTATCTATCTATCTATCTATTTATCTATCTATCTATGTATTTATGCATGTATGTATGTATGTATGTATGTATGTCTCTATGTATGTATGTATGTATGTATGTATGTATCTATCTATCTATCTATCCGACTCTCTCTCAATCTCTCTCTTTTTCTCTATCAGTCAATCAATCAATCTATCTATCTATCTATCTATCTATGAATAAGTATGCCTACTTGTCCCTCCGCCTCTCTGTCGGTTTATTTAACTAACAACTTACTAATACAAGTGTTTGTCCGTGCGTTTTTTTTTCTGTGTGTGTATACGCACACACACACTGGAAAACACTTGGTTGTTCACTTTATTGTTACTCAGACTTTCGTTCATGTCTCACACATTCATTGGTAAAACTTAGAACATATGCCATTCTTTTCTTTTTGAAAGGCAGCTGCCAATATTTACCATTGAAATTACACACACACACACATTTAAATAAAACATAAGTACTTGTTGACGAGTGCTGTCTATATGTATTTCTTTATTGCCCACAGGGGTCTAAACATAAAGAATACAAACATGGACAGACAAAGGGATTAAGTCGGTTACATCGACCCCAGTGCGTAACTGGTACTTAATTTATCGATTCCGAAAGCAAAGCCGACCTCGGCGGAATTTGAACTCAGAACGTAAAGACAAACCAAGTGCTGTCTATATTATAATATGAATATTTGGACACGC
>NC_068986.1:106229536-106235270 GCF_001194135.2 Octopus bimaculoides
ATATATATACAGAGAGAGACAGAGACAGGGAGTTAATGGTGAGGGATTATCAATCCGTGCAAAAGTTCTCTGTTGGAATACCAGACGAACAATATTGTCTAGATTAGTAAAGAACTCCAAGTATTCCTCTGGCATGGTCCATGGTTATGGTTTGCTACCATTCTATATTGTAAATCCCTGGTCGGGCTCTAGTCGAACTGTTTTTTACACAGAGTGATAAATAAGATGCAAGTCAAAAATAATGGTCAGTACATATTTACCTTTTATTGGACGAAAATTGATTTACAGCTGTTTCCAGTAGTCATTATAGGTGCATTACTAGTAGGTTTACTCCATTGGTCTATTTATCAACTGAGGTAAACTGAAGGATCTAAGAAAATTAATGCTCCTCTCATCAGAGCCATTTCTGGTTATAATTAGAACTGGCTTTGATGAAAGTAGCATTAATTTTCTTAGTTTGTTCAATTTTTCTCAAGTAACCAATAGACCAGTTGAGTAAACCTATCAGTAATGTACCTATAATGATTACTGGAAACAGCTGTAAGCCAAATTTGGTCCAATAAAGGTAAAATATGTACTGACCATTATTTTCAACTTGCTTCGTATATATATTGTTGTGACGAAGCCCTCAAGGGAAGAAGTAGGCTCGACCAAGACATATAAATAGAGGTAGTTTGATCGTGGTAGCAGAGTTGACTGACGGTAGATTGACTGTTCAGTAGCAGTTGAGTAGCAGACGTGTAGAGGTTGAGCAGAGAAGGTGCTAGATAGCAGTAGCTTGAGACATAACATTATATATATATATATATATATATATATATATATATATATATATATATATATATATATATATATAATGTTATGTCTCAAGCTATATATATATATATATATATCTATATATATATGTATGTGTGTGTGTGTGTGTGTGTGTGTGTGTGTGAGAGAGAGAGAGAGAGAGAGAGAGAGACAATGAGAGAGAGAAGGAGAGAGTAGATACGTATGTATGTATATATTTGTCAATCGTGTTTATCTGAATCACCATCTCACGCCAGCTCGTTCTGGATTTCTCCTAGAGCAACTCAACGCTGTGGACCTAGTTTAAATTCATGTGAGCAATACTGTATTTACTATACTGAGCATATCTAGCTCTCACCTACTGTCTGTATGCACACACACACACACACACACACACACACACACAAACACACACACACAGCGCGCGCGCATACACATATATCAAGCTCGTAAAATTGCCTTTTAACCGTCAGTTTTAAAAATATTACTTCATTCAGAATACATTTTAAGACTTAGAAAAATAACCAGGGGCATCGACATATTTATGCATCTCAAACGATTATGTTTATCTCACTAGAATAGGTTTCTGGACCCTGTGGAACTTATGAATTGTTTAAAGACGTTTCAAGCTGCAGGCTTGGTTACTGAATACCCTTATTTTAAAAAAATTATAAAATTTTTTGCAAAGTAGTTGTCAGTGAGAACGGGGCCTGAAGTGTAAATTGTGAGAGGTCGAGATTCGTAGTCAACTTGAATTTTATTTCTGCTGTATTTGCGTAAATTGTGGTTGGGTGTTGTCATAAAGATTTTGACCTCTTTTTACTGAACAATGGTGGAGAGAAATGTCGTACTCGTGGAATTTTGACAATTTCCAGGCAATACATTTCTGCTACGATAATTTCACCAGAATTCAAATAATAATCCTTTCTACTATAGGCACAAGGCCCAAAATTATTTGGCGGGAAGGGCTGTCGATTGGATCCACCGCAGTACGGAGCAGGTACTTAATTTATCGACCCCGAAAGGATGAAAAGCAAAGTCGACCTCGGCGGAATTTGAACTCAGAACGTAAAGATGGACGAAATACCGCTAAGCATTTTGCCCGGTGTGCTACAGAATTCTAGTAATAATAGTGGATGATTGCCCACGCCAATCACCAAACATTAACCATATATACTTCATCTGATGCAACTTCACTTTGGGATAATATATTGCTGCTTCACTTAGTTCTCTTCCGTCAGTGAATGCCGTCCGCTATCGTGAAGATCCCATCTTCCTTCACGCCACAATTCAATGAAATAATACATTCTTTTTTTTTTCTTTTGGCGTAAAAGAAGCGCTGAGTATTCTTGATCATGCAATATTTCTTCAGTTGATGCAAACTATTCAATGATTAGCGTTTAATTTTTCTATTAAGACTTAGTCTTTTTTGTGGCCTGTCTCTGTTTAAATATCGGTCTTCATTCACTCGTTGTTAATAGGAAAATCTATCAACTTCACATACGTTGACGCTCCCTCGTTCAAACTCGTTCAAAAGATTCGTTGAAACAGCGAGCAATTTCCGCTGCGCTTGGTTCTGTTTCGAGTTTGGAACTAATAAATCAAAATCGCTCGAATTTGCTTCTTTTTGTTATTCTCGCTTTAATTTGATATCTTAAAACATAGCAGACTAAACAAGAAACGATTACATTATCCGTCATACAAAATTCAAAATGATGATATACCAGTTCATAAAATAAATTACTTGTAGTAAAATGAATATGAGTCAAGAGTTGTATTGCTCGTATTCTCCTCCTCGCTGTCTCGCCTTGAACGTTGTGATTGGTCTCTGGAGTGGTGAAGATGGAGCCTCTCTCTGTTCGTGACTGCATAGTATGTGAATACATAGAGCCGTTAATGAAAATAAGAGGTCATCATAGAAATACATCCCTTGGAAAACACAAAAATAATCAAATATGTATTAGGAAAAGCATTTTTAAGAACTGAAAGGCAATATAAAAAAGAATTATTGTGTATCGGAATATCAATAATTGATATTATATAAGAGAGGTATAGAGAAGATTGATCATATACATACATATACATATTACTCTTTTACTCTTTTATTTGTTTCAGTCATTTGACTGCGGCCATGCTGGAGCACCGCCTTAAGTCGAGCAAATCGACCCCAAGGCTTATTCTATGTAAGCCTAGAAACTATTCTATCAGTTGATTTTTGGCCGAACCGCTAAGTTACAGGGATGCAAACACACAAACATCGGTTGTCAAGTGATGTTGAGGGGGGGGGACAGACACAGACACACAAATATATACATATATATATATATGACGGGCTTCTTTCAGTTTCCGTCTACCAAATCCATTCACAAGTCTTTCGTCGGCCCGAGTCTATAGTACAAGACACTCACCCAAGGTGCTACGCAATGGAACTGAACTCGAAACCATGTGGTTGGTAAGCAAGCTACTTATCACAAAGCCACTCCTGGTACGTATGTATGTGTGTATGTATGTATGTATATATATATTTGCATATATATATATATATATATATATATGGATAGATAGATAGATAGATAGATACGTATGTATTTATATATACGTAGACAGACACATGTATACATATGTGTGTGCCCGTGTGTGTATACAGGTATATGTGAATGAATATATAGCTAATTTATATATAATTATATTTCGAAACTGGAGCTGGGAATTCATCTCCCGACTCGCAAGCTTCATTTGCAATAATAAAACTCTCTCCTCTATGTGTATTGAGCACTCCTTTCTCATTCGTTCAACATAAAGCAACGCACATGTCTGTGTACACACACATATATTTCTGGTAAATGCGTGACTGGCAAGTCAAGTCACACGTTTTATTTTCATTAATGCCAGAATCATATAGTGAATAGCAACTAAGAAATTTTCAATTATGCAAGAACTGATAAAAGGAAACGAACAAGCTTCGTAGCAATACTGAATATATGGTTATCTTCTTTTCTTTTTCGGCCCTTTTAACACCTAGCCACGCTCATGGGCCCGGTTTCCCGGTTTTTATGGCGTATGTGTCCCCCCTCCTAGATGGACGTGATTCCAGTCCATCGCAGCGTTACTTAAAAAAACAGGAAGAAAGAGTGAGAGAAAGCTGAGGCGAAAGAGTACAACAGGGGTCATCACCACTCCCTACCGGAGCCTCGTGGAGCTTTAGGTGTTTTTGCTCAATAAATACACACAACGCCTGGTCTGGGAATCGAAACCGCGATCCTCTGACCGCGAGTCCGCTGCTCTAACCACTGGGCCATTGCGCCTCCGTATGGTTATCTATTCTCTTGATAAGGAATTTCAATGAAAAAATTAGGAATTATAAATATTTTACGTACAATATCTCATGTGTATATTTGTATATTATAAATCAAAGCTGGTATATATTTCGAATTCGATAATTCACGAATAAAAGAGTGTTTAAAATATTCATTGGAACGGATAAAAATATTATCCATTATATCATCCATTATTAATATCTGGAAAGATTTTTGTGATATATACATGCGTACATACATTTACATATTTAGATATACAAATGTATATGCATGGATATACGTATATGAATATATTTAGGTACATATACTCTTTTACTCTCTTTTACTCTTTTACTTGTTTCAGTCATTTGACTACGGCCATGCTAGAGCAAATCGACCCCAAGACTTATTCTTTGTAAGCCTAGTACTTATTCTATCGGTCACTTTTGCCGAACCGCTAACTTACGGGGACGTAAACACACCAGCATCGGTTGTCAAGCGATGCTGCGGGGACAAACACACAAACATATACAAACACATACACACACATATATATATATATATATATACATATATACGACGGACTTCTTTCAATTTCCGTCTACCAAATCCACTCACAAGGTTTGGTCGGCCCAAGACTATAGTAGAAAACCCTTGCCCAAGGTGCCATGCAGCGGGACTGAACCCAGATCCATGTGGTTGGTAAACAAGCTACTTACACACATCCACTCCTGCGCCGATATATATGTGTACATATATATATATTTATATATTCATGTGTGCATATAGGTGTGTGTGTGTGTGTTGTACGTATGTGCTGTGTGTATGTGTTTAGTGGTTTAGGTTCACAAAGAAGACAATAAAATACTTATTACATTTCGTAAATAACATACATATATACAGAGGGGGAGCGTGGTTTAGTGGTTAGGGTGTTCCACTCACGATCGTAAGAATGTGGTTTCGGTTTCTGCACCGGGGGACACGTTGTGTCCTTGAGCAAAGCACTTCATTTTGCGTTGCTGCAGTACACTCAGCCGGCAAAAACGGAATAATCTTGTCACGGTCCAGGTGGGGAATATATAGGCCATGGAAACCGGCGAAGCGGCCCTCATGATCCTAACATGGCTCGAGGAGGAAACATTTATTTATGCACATACGAACGTATGCGCCCCATACACACACAAATACATATACACATATACATGTGTAAATGTACAGAGCCTTATACTTATATATGCTTAAATACATACACACATAACGAAAATATACTTATCTACATGATGATGAAAATGTCCTTTTCCATCTATCTGTGTGTGTGTGTGTGTGTGTGTGTCTGTCTGTCTATTTCTCTCTCGCTCTCTCTCTCTCTCTCTCTCTCTCTATCTATCTATCTATCTAGCAATATACATACATCCATATACACACACATCTCTCTATATATATATGTATATATATATATAAACTTCTTCCCCAACACCTCAAAAACAAAGATTAGTAACATCCTCACTGGCGGTGTCTCATCATGGTCGCAGCCTCAAGGCTGAAACATATAAAAGAATAAAAGAACAAAATGATTTCATAAAATTATAAAAAAATTACATTTTGTTACAAATCACCTTTACACTCCAAAAACTTTAACTAAT
>NC_068986.1:106235512-106237444 GCF_001194135.2 Octopus bimaculoides
TATATATATATATATATATATATATATTATGCGCTTTGTGCCCAGTGGCAGTGGCCATGCTGGGGACTGCCAGTATCATCATCTTTCAATGACCATTTTCTTGCGATTGGCATTTGGTGAATAAGAGAATTTGATATTGCTGTCTTCTATTCAGTTTCTTGCCGTGTTGGTTCATCTCATAGCATTGGTAGCAGAAGTCCAAGTTGCTTCTTGAAAACGTCTATCACCATTTCATATGAATCTTTCAGGCTTTTCAGCAAGATATTAAATAGATGTAGGTCCCAAGCGTATTGCTGTACCTGGTCCTCATCATAGACGCGATGTGTGGGTTCCAAAGGTTCCACAGGTTCCACGCCTCGCGTCTAGAATGCGAGCCAGGTACTGCAATACGCTTGGGATTCAAGCGTAATCTGTTTCGTGTCTAGTGTAAGTTTAGTTGTCTGCTAGGTGTCTAATATAACTCACGATGGCAACGTTGGGTGCTAACACATCTAAGACCTCACAAACGTATATAACCGCACATCTAACCCATATTAAGTAGAATCGAGATTCTTTCAGTCTCCACCTAACTGTTCCAATAATGCATTATTGCTGGTATAGTACAACTGTACTGTCTCAAGTTCCACTATTAATTTGACAGTGTGGGGTGACAATACTTGAGAGTATTAGTCCAAAGGGCTGAGGAATAATATCCTCCGTAAAACGAATGTAGGCTCCTAGTCTTTTGTTCTGATAGTTTTCTAACTGCATCCAACTATTCACCAGCAAATCGCCACCATCACAAGGATATGTACATGAAATGAGGCGTCGCTGCTTATATCAAACACCAGATCACGCAATATACTTTAATTTGAAAGCCGGTGAGCTGGCAGAAACGTTAGCAAGCCGGGCGAAATGTTTAGTGGTATTTCGTCTGTCTTTACGTTCTGAGTTCAAATTCCGCTGAGGTCGACTTTGCCTTTCATCTTTTCGGGGTCGGTAAATTAAGTACCAGTTGCGTACTGGGGTTGATATAATCGACTGGACCCCTCTCCACAAATTTCGGGCCTTGTGCCTAAAGTAGACAAGAATATGTTTTACTTTGAAAGGAGGCGAGCGGGCAGAAACGTTAGCATGCCGGTTGAAATGCTTAGTGGTATTTCGTCTGTCTTTACGTTCTGAGATCAAATTCCGCTGAGGTCGACTTTGCCTTTCATCCTATCGGGGTCCATAGATTAAATACTTGTTGCGCACTGGGGTCGATCTAATCGACTGGCCAGGGGAAGCGGGCCAAAATTTCGTGCCATGTGCCTAGAGTAAAACTTCTTTTGGTTCAAAGAATCCTAAATATCGGGTGTAAAAATACATAGTCGCTAAGTTTCATGGACAGTTGTCCCTTTCGTGACTTCAGTCAGGCATTTACTGTTACGTTGCTCTGTCTTACTCATCTAAAGCAAATACCAACTGCAGCCTGTTCTCCTTCCAACATTCATGACCTCGATACACGTATGGGAAAGTGAAGAGAGTGTGAGAGCTTAGCTATGCTTTTAGGCGACTACATACGACTTGATACAAATTACAAAACCATGCCACACACCACCACACCATTCGTGATTCCAGTTGACTACTGTACAGTTAACACACACACATAAATGTGTATACACACATGCATACACACATTCATATACACACATGTACACACACATGCATACGCACACACACATATATATATATATTTATGTATGTATGTACGCTTTTTTTCTCTGCTTGTTTCTCTCCTTGTTTCTTTCTGTGTTCCTTTCTTTAGAAGAGCGTAGGCTCGAAACGTTAAAGACTTTTTCAATTCCCGAGTGTTATACTAATACATCTATCTGTCTTCTACACCACCTGTCTTCGTCTTTTATTTCTTTGTGAATTCTCCCTATATATATATATATATATATATATATATAT
>NC_068986.1:106238189-106239157 GCF_001194135.2 Octopus bimaculoides
AGAGAGAGAGAGAGAGAGAGAGAGAGAGAGAGAGAGAGAGAGAGAAAATGAAGTGAACAGAAAATAGATTAGAATCGAATAAGATTAGAATAGAACAAGAAATAGGTTAGAAATAAATATTTAAAATTATAACAAAAAAACAAAAAACAAAAAAAAAGAGAATGTCAACAAAAGCATTTGATTTCCATTTTGAATCGTACATACGTAGATATTTTTTAATGCAATCAGAAGTCGGTGAGCTTAAGTTGTTTCATCCCGTTTTATATCGATGAACTAAACCGATTCTCTCGCACATATTTCTGTTCAGAGAGGAGGTATACTTCGCTTTTGAGCTGCCGGCTTATTCGAGTTTACCAAAGATATATTTCTCTATGTTGGTGGATTGTTGTCATTGTTGTTGTTGTTGATGCTAAGTTCTGAGTTGAAGTTCCGCCAAGGTCGTCTTTGCCTTTCGTCCTTCCGGGGTCGATAAATTAAGTACCAGTTGAGTACTTGGGTCGATGTAATAGACTGTACTCCTCCCCACAAATTTTGGGCCTTGTGCCTAGAGTAGAAAGGATTATTATTATTATTATTATTATTATTATTCAATAGTCTTACTTTTATCGCTTGAAAACCCGTGCTAAAATTGCTGCCTTAGCTATTATGACTGAAAAATGGCATGGAAAACCTCTCAATGGCAAATACCCAAAAGAGAGCGAATAATGCAGATATTGACAAAGCCCTTACCCACCAATGGTTAATGGCCTCTGGCTTGAAATCAGAAACAGAGGGGTTTATCATAGCAGCCCAAGATCAATGCCTACCTACAAAGAACTACCAGGCCAACATATTAAAGAACGGCAGCTCCCCATTATGTCGTATATGCCAACAACAAAATGAGACCATCGATCATGTTGTCTCCATGTGCAGTCTGCTTGCGCCTACAGAGTATCTCAACAGGCATGATAGAGCTGCACAATATATTC
>NC_068986.1:106239706-106240753 GCF_001194135.2 Octopus bimaculoides
AACTTGTACAAATGCAAAACAAAAGTCAAACATAAAATAATAATAATAATAATAATAATAATAATAATAATAATAATAATAATAATAATAATAATAATAATAATAATAATAATAATAATAATAATAATAATCATCATCATCATCATCATGGATATTATTATTACTATTTTTTATTTTAGTATTATTATTATTGTGTGAGAGAGCAGCGCACGACATCAAAGTGACACTAGGTTTCAAATAAACGAAGTCGAGTATATCCATCATGACGACCCGTCTGATAAGAGTACATCAGGCACGTACATCACAACTATATGGGCGAGACGTGGTCACGCATATATAATGAGATAAGCGTTATCATAATGAGATAAGCAACGCATGACATTGAATGTGAGGGCTAGTTAGAATTTCCTTCGGGTCAAGTAGCCTATCCCGCTTAACCCCACCCCAAATCCTTCTCAACACATGGCTATGATGCGTCCCCAATAATCCCGTTCGTGATCAGAGATGCACATAACGTCAGCCTCTAATGGACATGTTCAACTGGTGAACATCAAATAACTAACGAGCAGATGTGTGTCATTGAGCAAAATATTTGCTGTAGCCCATCTTTTATGCCAACACAAAATATACCAGGTACATGATAACATTTCGAATCAGTTACATCAAGGTATTTGTTATTCTTCTTCTTATTATTATTATTGTTCAGTAGTTTTATTTTTATAACGTGCTTTCACTTCACTACCGAGCGCAGCTCTGTGTGCCTTGGGTATGTGCTGTGGTTTTCTGTGATGCTCTTATGGTTACTGTATTGAAAGTGTTTTGCATAGGCTGTGTGCAGTGCCCAGTAGTGCAATTTTCTGTATGTTATATATATTTGTAAGTCCTGGTGTTTTTGTTATGTATTTGTCTGAATATTTTTTTTATTATACCTAAGGCACCTACTATGATAGGAATTGTTTCTGTTTTTAGATTCCACATTCGAGTTATCTCTATTATTATTATTATTATTATTATTATTATTATTATTATTATTATCATTTTGTTTGA
>NC_068986.1:106241084-106248821 GCF_001194135.2 Octopus bimaculoides
GTACATGATAACATTTCGAATCAGTTACATCAAGGTATTTGTTATTCTTCTTCTTATTATTATTATTGTTCAGTAGTTTTATTTTTATAACGTGCTTTCACTTCACTACCGAGCGCAGCTCTGTGTGCCTTGGGTATGTGCTGTGGTTTTCTGTGATGCTCTTATGGTTACTGTATTGAAAGTGTTTTGCATAGGCTGTGTGCAGTGCCCAGTAGTGCAATTTTCTGTATGTTATATATATTTGTAAGTCCTGGTGTTTTTGTTATGTATTTGTCTGAATATTTTTTTTATTATACCTAAGGCACCTACTATGATAGGAATTGTTTCTGTTTTTAGATTCCACATTCGAGTTATCTCTATTATTATTATTATTATTATTATTATTATTATTATTATTATTATCATTTTGTTTGACTTTTGGTTTGTATTTGTACTAGTTGGCTCCAAGTTTCTCCCAGAGACCTGAAGAGACAACAAGTTAGAAGTTCATGCTGGTGTTATGCCTAGGGTTTCACATATTTGGTCTTTGCACATATTGTTGTTCTAGAGAATGTTTAAAGAAAACAAGAAAATTATGAATTTGTTTTAAAATTTGAGATTACATAGACTGTATTTTACGTAGGATATGGGCAGTTCCCATGAGCACTATCTTTTGATTTTCTGCCATTTTGGGGTTTCCTGGTATCTGAACTAGGTAGCAATCAGCCCCGTTTTGCTATCATTCTTAGGGCACCTATGACAATAGGTATTGTTTTAGTCTCCAGGTGCCACATTTTGCCAATTTCTATTTCAAGATCTTTATACTAGGCCTTGTCAGATACGTTTATATCGATTGGGACAGTCATATCAATGAGGAGGCATGTCTGAAGTCGTCCAATATAACGTCTAGCCTATTCGCATCTATCTTTCTGTCAGTTTGAATGGTGAAGTTCCAGAGGAGTGAGATGTGATTTTTTTCAAGCACTAGAGGTGGTTTGTGTTCCCACCAGTTTTTATCATGGGGCAAGTCCAAGTTTTTGCAAGTTACCTAGTGAATATATTGTGCTGCTCTATCATGTCTGTTAAGATACTCAGTATGTGGTATTGAGTAGAGTATTTGCTGTAGCCCATCTTTAATACTAAGACAAAACAATGTACATGATAACACTTCCAATCAGTTAAGATTAGTAGCCACGAGAACCACTGTTTGGTATTGCATTATTTATTTATTATTATTATTATTATTATTATTATTATTATTATTATTATTATTATTATTATTATTATTATTATTATTATTATTCAAGGCGGTGAGTTGGTAGAATCTTTAACACGGCGGGTGAAATGCTTAGCAGTATTTCATCTGACGTTACATTCTGAGTTCAAATTCCGTCGACATCCTTTTGAGGTCGATACAGTGAGTAGCAGTTGTGCTCTGGGGTCGATGTAATCGACTCATCATCTCCCCTAAAATTTCCGGCCTATTGCCAAAATGTGAAATCGGTATTATTTTTAATATTATTGAGTGAGAGAGCAGATAGAATTGAATTTTCTTCAGGTTGAGTAGTCCATCCCGCTCATAAGGTCCTTGAATACAGCTTGTTTAAGTATGATGAACGAAACACCCATGTTTCTAAATGTGAACTATCCAAATCCCAAGGAATTCCTTTCAACACATATCTATGATGTTCCTCCACTACATCTGCTCGTAATCAGAGATGCGCATATCGTCAGCGGCCAAAGGACATGCTCAACTGGTTAAGGTCAAACAACTGACAAGCAAATCTGTGGTATTGAGCAGAATATTTGCTGTAGCCCATCTTTTATACCAAAACAAAACAATGTACATGATAACATTTCCAATCAGTTAAGATCAGAAGCCATGAAAGCCACTGCCTGGTATTGCATCTTTTATTTATTTATTTATTTATTTATTTATTTAAATTTTCTAATTGCTCTCTTTCATCATCGTAGTTGGAATTCATATTTTCCATTTTTATTTGCATACCAAGCACTCTGTCAAGTTTAAATGAATAAATCGGATATATTTCAATGGTAGCATGCATAGAAACAAGTGGAGCCACATGGGCTAGTGGTTAGAGGAAGGAGATTTCAGTCGAGGGATCGCGGGTTCGAATATCTTACCGGGCGATGTGTATGTTTATGAGCAGAGCACCTCGGCTCCATGCGGCTCCGGCAGAAGGTAATGGTGACACTCAGCTACCTCTTTCGCCACAACTTTCTCTCACTCTTTGCTCTTGCATCTAGTAGTTCACCTGCGACTTACCGGCGGCCCTCACAGATGGGGTGCCTGTACGTCAATGAAACCGGGAATCCGACCCTTATGAGCCAGGTATGGCTCGAGAAGGAAGAAGAATTTTGAAAGAGTTTGGAAATGTTAACCACTACGTTTAATAAAACAGTCTCAAAGAACCTTATGGAAATAAAAACTGAAATAAATAGGAAAAAAAGAAATGGCTTTGATTCAAAGATGAAACCTCTTCCTGTCTATTTTGTGTGTTTGTTTTCCAGTGATTCAGAAAAATATTGCAGTCGATTAAACCAATTACATTGTATTGATTTCAAATTTTGGGACAAGGCGAACAATTATGGGGAAGGCTGCAAGTCGATTACATCGTCCCCACTGCGCAGTTGGAATATATTTTATCAACCCCTGGAAGGTAGAACAATGAAGTCGAAGTCTGCGGAATTTGAACTCGGCTTACAAACGATTCTGCCAGCTCAACGCCTTCGAACATTTGGGTGATATTAATCATGATTTCATATCCTGAATAGGGTCACTAGTTAATTTTCAGCACAACTCCGAGTATCAATGAATCTTAATACTTCCGTTCACAGGACCCTTGTACAACACAAGCAATTTCCTTAGAATGTCAACTTGCTCTTTATTTTCACTTCATCACTATTTGTCTCGTCTGGAAATAAGAGAACTTTCCATTCTAATAATCTCAATCCTTCTTTTGTGTTCTGATTCATATTTCCTGTTTTCTTGCTATATATATCCCACGTGCATTAATCGCACATTTCTAATATTAATTGTTGCTAACTGCTGGTTTTTACTGATTACAATTAATTTTATTTTTCTATTCATTAATTTCTAATCCATGCGATATTTCTTTGTCATTTTCTGAATGTACAAAGTTCTGTAGGTCATCTATGTTGACATTTAATAATACAGTATCGTCTTACGTCTAACGTTGTTCACACTTCCTATTGATACGCCTAATATCACTTCTACTTCTCTAAAGGTCTTCTAATTGCTAAATAGCTTTCAGTATCATAATTAGCGTTGTCAAATTCCTTTTTTAATTTCAAATTCTTGGTTTGTCTCTCTTCCATCCTTAGCACTGTTATCATTTGCAAATCTTTGCCTCGTATCCCAAGCTTTGATAAACAACCAATCATTTTACCACATTTTACTCATCATGAATCTTCGTAGAGTCGAAGTAGTTTATACAAACATTTTGATTTTTATCTCCAAATCTTTTCACAAGTGTCTCTTTTAGTTAAATACTTCTTCACGTTCCCGTTCCTTGTCTGAAACTATTTAGTAGTTCACTTACTTCCTTGTACGAGGGTGAGTCAAAAAGTAATGCCATTTTGTTTAGGACAGATATAATTACCAACACAGGAACATGTATCATACATCAAAATGAAGCTGGTCCTCTGTGGATCACATCTCTACTTCTCAACATAGTCACCGTTTCTCTCAATAGCAATGTTCCACCTTTGAATGAGAGCATGTATCCCTGCCCCGTAAAATTCTGTTGACTGTTCTTTGAGCCACTTCTTCACTACCTCCACACTCACCAGAATTAGCGCCTTCAGACTATCATCTCTTTGGTGCCATGAAAGAGGGTTTGAGAGGCAAGCCTTATTCCAGTGACGAGGGAGTTAAAACTGTATTGAAGAAGTGGCTCAAAGAACAGTCAACAGAATTTTACGGGGCAGGGATACATGCTCTCATTCGGTGGTGGAACATTGCTATTGAGAGAAACGGTGACTATGTTGAGAAGTAGGAATGTGATCCACGGAGGACCAGCTTCATTTTGATGTATGATACATGTTCCTGTGTTGGTAATTATGCCTGTCCTAAACAAAATGGCATTAAGTTTTGACTCACCCTCGTATATTTTTGCTGCATTTCTTTGTTAGAGGAATTTTAGTAATAAATTGGTCACCTGATCCATTATGTTTATACATTTACACTAAATGTAGACTTGAGATGTTAGTTCAAAGGTCCTTCCCGAAACGTAAGCTCATAAGGTCAGTTTTCAGGATTCTATGGAGTACATACATATATACATACATACTTTCCTACATACATACATACATACATACATACATGCGTACATCGCACCCCGGAAGAGACACCATTCCGTCGCAGGATAACTCATTTTTATCATCTAAGTGAACTGGAGCAAGGTAAATAGAAGCACTTTGCTCAAGAACAAAGCCCATCGCCCGATCCATGAACGGAAACGACAATCTTACGATCCGTGAGGGCAACACTGTAAACACGCGCCTGCCTCCAGCTCTTCGTAATGAAACAAAGACTATTTAATCTCTGTTAGTATGTGTCAACTCACATACACTACATAAATCTATTATTAATACTAGGTTATTCTTATCTGATATTTTAATGCTTCACTTCGTATTTTATCTGCTGCATTTGCCTTCTTGTCTTTCATTTTTCGACTTTTTTTAAGAATTTGCTTACATTAGTAACATCGATATTGGACATTTGCTGTTTGTTCTCATAAACAAACAGTTATGCAAGCGAATCCCTATGAAACACTGGAACGTCATTTTAGTCCTTAATACTACAACATTGTTTACTCATGCATGTCCGGTTTGCGATCGTATTTCGTCAAGCATTTCTTTGGATTTATGATTCTATATGACATAAATCAACCGAACTTATGGTTCCTGTATTTCAGTGTTCACATGAACCATTTATTAGGAGTCCTATAACTATCTTGATATTCCTATTTGTATTTCTCGGGTTCTTCCATTACATTTTACAGTAGAATTTGATTTATCATTCATGTTTCATTTTCGCAAATATCTTCTTAATTCCTATATTCTTGACTTGCGTTTCGGTAAACTTCTATTATTTATCTCCCTTGGCGAATTGCTCGAGTTTCGTTTCAGTGGTTTTGTAGGTATCATTCGGTTTTGTAATAATAATTCTCATAGATATTTGTGTTGTACGATGGACACAAAAAGACTTTAAAGATGCAGTTTTAACTAAATGATTAATAACTTTATATTTCAAGCAAATTCATATTTAAATTTATAATAGATTATATGTTTGTAACACATGCGAATTTCCTCAATCCATCACACACACGAACACACACACACGGATTTCCTCAATCCATCAGTTTGATATTAAACAGTTTTTCTATATGACTGATATAGGTAAACATTTATTTCTTTATTGCCCATAGAGGGCTAAACATAGAGGGGACAAACAAGGACAGACTTAGACGGAGTTCAAATTCCGTCGAGGTCGACTTTGCCTCTCATCTTTTCGGGGCCGATTAAATAAGTACCAGTTAATCACTGGGGTCTATGTAATCGACTTATTTATCTTGACTGTCCTTGTTTGTCCCCTCTATGTTTAGCCCTCTGTGAGCAATAAAGAAATAAATGTTTACGTATATCAGTCATATAGAAAAAAAAACTGTTTAATATCAAACTGATGTATTAGTCAGTATTTTATAGTAGGGTACAGTCTGACGAAGTAAAATAAACCAAATCTTTCAAGTTGCTGTCAACCTTTTGTTTGCAAATCTCTGTTTACCTCTGTCTGTCTGTCTGCCTGTCTCTTTGTCTGTCTACCTGCCTCTCTCTCTCTCTCTCTCTCTCTCTCTCTCTCTCTTTATAAATGATTTCAAATGAATGAAACAAATAAAGGAATAAAAGAATATATATATATATATACATACACACACACAAATGTTTATAATTCATCTTCAAGCCGTAAAAACGGTAATGTGTCTCCTAATGATCCGCCAGGAAAATCTGTACCCAATTCACTTTTGAACAACTTCTGTTTCATGTTGTGTGTCTTAGCCAAGAGCATAAACGTAATTTAAAGTTAGTTTTCGTGTATTGGAGTTCAAAAGTCTACAAAATAAGCATTCGATATGCTCTGTCATGTTTGTGTGCTGTTGGTGTATGAGGTGGGTGGGTTGGTGGGTGGGTGGTTGTGTTGTTAAATGCATGTGACAGAGTAAGTGATCGATTTGTTGATCAGACGTCTTTGTCAAGCAGTCAATCAGATACCTGGTTGTCATTCAATAGTTAACAAATAATAATACTTTGATAATAATAATGCTGCTGCTGCTGCTGCTGATGATGATGATGATGATAATGATAATGATGATAATAATAATGAGTGCAAGATACAATGTATACACATACATATACATGCATATATGTATACATACATACATATATATATATTTATGCACCCACATATATATATCTATATATACATATATATATATTTATATAAGATGTGTGTTTGTGTATATGTGTGCGTGTCTGTGTGTAAATATATATGTGTATATACACACATACATATGTTTTATATACTTTTATATTACACTACGGAAGACGGTAGGGATTATAATTATGCATGATCTAATAGTGCTGTCGCTGTTTCGGAGTATTTAGGAGTGACTGTAATTTACGTATGGAATTTATTTATCGATACGGTTGTACATAGGGTAAATGTGTTGGAAATTTGTGGTCTCTTTGGTTTGTTTGTTTCCAAACACACTTACTTTAGTGCTGTTGACACCGCCGGGTTGAATTGTACTACTCAGGTGTCGAAACCATAATGATATCTGTGGGGCAGCTGATGATGGAGGTATGCTCGAATATTGGTATGGCTGTTTTTGTATATGTGGATTAGTACTATTGGATTCTTGGTGGAATAGTATTATAACATAGTATTATAACACATCTTTTGATATATAAGGTTCAAAAATCGATTAAGGTTGTTCATCGTATTTTCAGTCTGCGGGGAAATGGCTAAGATTTACCCAGTTTATAATTATACTATCGTCGGCTCCAGCTCGTATCCGAGCATTGCGTTCGTGAATTTCCATCCAGTCTCCTCGGCTGATAGTTGTGCCGAAAGTGACTTTGGAGTCCAAGTCGGCGGTGAAAGAGTCGTGGGCAGAACTCATACGGGATAGTCACTGCAGGTCGAGCATGCTGAAGTCGCTCTTGCATTTTGCCTCCTCACTCTGTTGTCTGTTCTGCTCGAAGGAACTGGCTTCATTGCGGATAGTATTCCTCCATGGTGTCCTACCCATGTAAATCTGTTCTCATGAAGATGGCTGGATGTCAGCTTGAGCCAAGGTCCGTTTGAGCTGGTCTTTAAAACAGAATTTCGGACCTCCTCTGTTTTGTTCCGATTGCAAGTTCCCCGTAGAAGAACTATCTTGTTCAAATTGCAAGTTCCCTGTTGAGCATAATCCTTGGGAGATGAGCGGACTCCATACGCTGGACATGACCTGTCTAGCGGAGACGATGGCGAAGAATGGTGGCCTTGACACAGCAGTGTAATGTAAAACTGGTTTTATTATAATTTGATATATACAAAGATATATATATATATATATATATATATATATATATGTATGTTTGTATATATATGCATATATACGCATATACATATATATATATGTATAGGTATAATATATATATATATATATA
>NC_068986.1:106251142-106256108 GCF_001194135.2 Octopus bimaculoides
TATATATATATATATATATATATATTAACACATACACACACACACATATACACGCTAGACTGTAGCAGATGCTGAATGCATTATACTTCGTTACTACAAGTTTCTCATTACCGGCATTTGGACGAAAACGGGGGAAGTAAAACATTTGGAAGTCACATGAGAGCAACGATAACGAAAATCAAAGCGAACATGAAATATTGATTGGATTACTCTGCTCGCATCTTTTGCAAACGTAAAGATGTTGTTGAATAAACCGTATGAATATTACGGCAAAATATATGTCAAAAATCAAATCAAATAAATTGTTGCACGCGAAGTAGGAAAAAGAGAAGGAAGAAGAAAAAATAAATATGAGTGAGTAAGGGTAAAGATGATGCAAAGATGGAGGAGAAAGAATTGACGTGCGTGTGTATCTATATCAGCGCGTGCGTATATATATATATATAAGTGTATATTTACAAATACATAAATATATACATATATGTACATCCTATAGTAATGTATATACATGTATATACATAAATAAATGCATATATATTTGTGTGTGTATGTGTGTGTGTGTGTGTGTGTGTGTGTGTGTGTGTGTGTGTGTTTGTTTGCGCTTCTGTGTCTATTTTTGCGTGTGATTTATATTTTGTATCGGAACATGGACGGTAGATTTGCGCAATCGTATGAGTTTGGAGAAAATTCTTTGTAACATTTTTTGTTTTTTTTTCTTTTGGGTTTATTACATTCTGAATATAAATCTTGTATTCCTCACGAGTCGATAAAATTATAGCACCAGTTAAGCAATGAATCGATACGATCAACCAGCCCCTCGTCTTAGAATTGTTGGACTTTTGCCTAAGACGGGAAACAATGTTTACATTGGTTTCAAATTTTGGCACTGGGCCAGAAGTTTTGAGAGGTGGGGAGGGCGATCACAATACTTTACTGGCATTTACTTTATCACCACCAAAGAGATGACAGGCACAGCTGATCACGGTGGAATTTAAACTCAGAACGTAAAGCCAGACGAAATTCCGCTAAGCAGTTTGTCCGGCGAGCTAACGATTCTGCCAGACGAAATGCTGCCAAGCAGTTTGTCTGGAACTCTAACCATTCTGCCAGACGAAAATGCCGCTAAGCAGTTTGTCCGGCGAGCTAATGATTCTTATTTCTTTATTTCCCACAATGGGGCTAAACATATAGGTGACAAACGAGAACAGACAAAGATATTAAGTCGATTACAGCGATTCCAGTGCGTAACTGGTACTTAATTTATCGACCCCGATAGGATCAGAGGCTAAGTCGACCTCGGCAGAATTTGATCTCAGAACGTAAAGGCAGACGAAATACGGCTAAGCATTTCGCCCGGCGTGCTAAGGTTTCTGCCAGCTCGCTACCTTTGTGCTAACGATTCTGTCAGACGAAGTATCGCTAAGCAGTTTATCCGGAATTCTAACAATTCTGGCAGAAGAAATGCCGCTAAGCAGTTGGTCCTGCGTGCTAACGATTCTGCAAGTTCGACGCCTTAGTACTACTACAGACAGTGCGTACAAGGTTCCCTTTATTAGGAAAGGTATCCTCATAAAATCACATTCTATTAATTTATCTACTAGGACATGACCTCTGGAAACGGCTGTAGAAACTTGACGTCCTCGGATTGTATTATCTACCATTTATACATTAAAAAAACATTGAATTTTATGGATCTTTTAATTGCAACTCTTAACCGCTTTTAATTTTAGAAGAAAAAATGTTTACTTCTCTTTTTCTCACACTTTTCTCCATATATAAAGCTGGACCTCTTCCTGTCAAGTGTCCCAGATGAACCAACTTCGCGGTAGGAGGTGCAGATGAGTGCAGCTGCATCAAATTCTTTCATGCACCAAATGTCAATTCCTGAAGTAAAATTCGTGAAGTAAAATTATGTAGCAACACCGAATGGCGGTGCCCCAGCATGGCCACAGCTCATGAGCTGAAACTAGATAAAATGAAAAATGAGATGAAATGATATAGCTCATATGGATTCTATTTACATGTATTTTTAGGCATATGTTGTTTATTTTACTTATATATATGTTTATAATTTTTTAAATATTCATGTATGTCGATATGTATTAAAATATATATACGCATTTTAAGTCGAATATGTATGCATAAAAAGTTGATTGCCTAATTTGAGTTTATATTTTAATTCTCATACACACACATACACACACACACATACACACACACATACACACACACACACGCACATACACACACACACACACATACACACCCACTTCAGGGTGTCCTCAAGATGACTAGAGTAGTCTTTCTTGAACTAACAACACTTACTTTTGCTGTTTAAAGTACAGGAAACAGCTACAAAATGCCTGATGCAGAATATGACTTGCGGATGTAAGTAAAACAGAAATAACCATCATTGCAGTATTAAAGCGTCACTGCTCCGGTACTACGGATGAAAGAATCGCAAAACAGATTCTTGAAGCTGAGCGAATCTTGAGGGAACTTGGAGGTAGTTCATGAAGACGGTTTTATAATCTCAGTTGGTCGTACTTGGGAATCAAGCTTGAAAATTTAATGACGGTTGGTTCTGATAGAGCCCTAAGGAGGACGTGAGATGTGTCTAAGGATGTTACTCCCTGGATCCTACAAGGAATAGTGGGCTCAGGAAATGGATGAATGGATGGACTGCCAGAACATTACTCTTAAGTAGTTGAGTTTCACAAAACTCCAAAGAGCACAGCTAATTTAGATATAATGATTGTCCATTAATGGACATGTGAAAAGATGCAAAATAATGGAGAAGTTTAAATGTGTAGATCCACACATAACATAAGCCAAAGCATAAAAACTCACGCTTCTTATGTTATATCTGCAGGCTTACACGACTACCGAACTTAATAAGAGCCTTCGTTCTGGATTGGAAGTTAACTCGCTTTTGTAACATATTTCAAACGATGTTTTGCATATTTTCCGACGTATTCGAAGCTCAATATGCTAATTGCTGTTGTGTTTTGTCACAGGAGAAGAGCTTCTCATTTACGAAGAATATGTGTTCATATCACATTCTGTATAATAACGGTAGGAACTTTGGGACATCAGGTGTTTCGATATCGTTATGTTTTGTGAGTCAAGATCACCCTCGCACCAATGAATCTTACGAGGGTTGTCTTACATACATACATACATACATACATACATACATACATACATACATACATACATACATGCATGCATATATAGATACATACATTTATGCTAGCAAAAATACCCTGTCTTGATGTTGAAATTCCAGTGAAGGGGCCTTGGATCTAGGTTAGAACTAAATCTTTTTCTATTGACAAGAAATCTTGAAATAAAACTAAATACTGACATACATACATACATACATACACGCACACGTGCGTGCAGAAAAGAAATCAATTAACTAGCATGCAGATTACAAATATAAACTGTGTGCAAAGCAGTAAAGATAGGTATGAATTTTCTTATGTCAAAATCTGACATTTTCTTTTCTTTTGTTATCTGACTTCCAATGACGCGGCTTTGTATCTTTGTTACAATCAGTTTTTTCTTTCGAGTGAGACTTCAAATGATTAGAAACTGAAGATAATGCATATATTCACGCATAGATGCAGAAGTATATATATAGGCATAAACACGCATTTACATAATACTTTCGGCGCCAATGTTTATTTAAAAGTACCTGGTACTCGCCTGTATCTAATTTGTTGGTGTTTATCAAACGTCATGTTATAATAGGATGAAAAAATGGGTGTTACAAAATTAAGAATTTATCTTCTGAATTGGATGATAAGGAACCACATGAACTTACTAATAGCTATATGTTTCTAAGTAAATAAAAAAAATAAATCTAAATCTAAATAAATAAGAGAATATCTTGATAAATTTAGATTGGCTTTGAAGTGAATTAAAGAAAGTGACTCGTAATTGGATCGTTGCTGAGAAGAAAACGAACGCTAACCTTGGACTGATTGGAAGCGAATCAAGGGAATCTTAAGGTTGTTCCAGAGAAATTATCATAATGCTTTTGTAGATTATTTTTATTTTAATATTGTTTCATTGAAAACAAAAATACAGACACAAATACACACACACGCGCGCGTACACACATACAAAAAAAAAAAAAATTATCCAACGCTGAAGTACTATCGATTTATTTATATCCGCCATTAACATAGTCTCTCTTAGTGATATTGTCATTATATTGCTGTAGTTATTATATTGCTCTTAGTGATGTTATAGCGTTCTTTTTGATGTGATAATGTTGTTGTTATTTTAGTATACTGCTGGTATCATTAATGCGCTGATTTGTTTCAAGTTCCGTAGTGTTGTGTTTAATTTTACATCGGTGTTCTTACTGACATTGCGAACTTGTTAAAGATACATATTATTAATGTTGTGATGTGATGCTGTTGTTGTTGGTGTTGTTGTTGAGATGTCATAGATTATGTGGTTGTCTTTATTTGCTGTGGGGAATTTTTTTTTGTGTGTGTGTGAATAATATGGAATGTGTAAAGGATGCGAAAAGTAATCTACGTAAAAAAAAAAAAATGCACACACACACACACACACACACACACACAGACACACAAAATAAACAATTAATAATAATAACGAAGCAATTGCTTTATTGTAACCGAGAGAGGAGAATGTTGTTTCGGAAGTGTTGTTCCTGTCATCACAAATGTCAGGTGTGTAAGAATTATTGAACTACTACCACCACCACCACCACCACCACCACCACTACTGCTACTACTACTACTACCACAACTACCATCACCACCACCACCACCACTACTACTACTACTACTGCTACTACTACTACTACTACTACTACTACTACTACTACTACTACTACTACTACTACTACTCATAATAATAATAATAATAATAATAATAATAATAATATAGTTGTCAAAGATCATGAAGAAAAAAATGCTTTCTAATT
>NC_068986.1:106257168-106258433 GCF_001194135.2 Octopus bimaculoides
ACTACTACTACTACTACTGCTGCTGCTACTACTACTACTATGACTGCTGCAGCTGTACTACTACTACTACTACTACTACTACTTCAACTACTACTACTACTATAACTGCTGCAGCTGTACTACTACTACTACTACTACTATGACTGCTGCAGCTGTACTACTACTACTACTACTACTACTACTACTACCACTTCTGCTGCTGCTACTACTACTACTACTACTACTACTACTACTACTACTACACTACTAACACTGCCGCTGCTGATACTGTTGCTGCAGTTGCCGCTGCTACCGCGGCTGCATGAAACATCGTTCTCCTCCATGTTATTTTATCCATTTACTTCTTTCTGTATGTCGAAGACATATTCGTTACATTTACCAAAACGATTGATGCTTAAAAATCGAAATATCATATTCATAACGTGTACCACACACATAACATCTGAGATGAGATTTTTTTTTATTTATCATTTATCTATTTATTCATTAATTCATTTATGCATTCACTTGTTGTTAGTCTTTTATGATATGGGCAATTTCTGTGTTCATTTAGAAAATGTAATTGATTTTTATTAATTTATTATTACATTTTTACTGTGTTTTGTCTTCAAATATCATAAGCAGTAAGTAATGGCTTCCAATATTGATCACAGTTTGTTTCCTGTTCTGCTTTCTTTCCTTTTCGTAACTTTTCACCTACCAGAATCAGATTCTAAGAAGAAAACTTAGATAATCAAAGATTATGATTGCTTCATTGCTAAGCAATTAGTTTCGCCGTCATACAAGGAATGACGCTATCCACGGATGTGCAGACGATCCCTGTAATCAAGTTAATGCTGATATAATGGCGGAATCCATTGTTTAACATAAAGAATACGTCCTTTGTTTTATTTCCGTGCAACGCTTTTAACTTTCTTTCTCATTTCTCATATAGGGTTTCTTATTTGCTCTTCTTATTAATAATTTTCTTGCATTAAATAAGGTGACTTTTATATCTGCACTTAAAGAAAAAATGGCCAACACTATCTGTACGTCATGAGTTGAAGTGCTGATGTGTGTGTATATATATATATATATATATATAAGTATGTATGTATATATGTATGTATGTATGTATAGATAGATAGATAGATAGATAGATAGATAGATAGAAAGCGGCGAGCTGGCAGAATGGTTAGCATGCCGGGCGAAATGCTTAACGGTATTTCGTCTGCCGTTACGTTCTGAGTTCAAATTCCACCGAGGTCGACTTTGCCTTTCATCCT
>NC_068986.1:106258443-106259537 GCF_001194135.2 Octopus bimaculoides
GCCGTTACGTTCTGAGTTCAAATTCCACCGAGGTCGACTTTGCCTTTCATCCTTTCAGGGTCGATAAATTAAGTACTAGTTATGCACTGGGGTCGGTGTAATCGACTTAATCCCTGTGTCTGTCCTTGTTTGTCCCCTCTATGTGTAGCCTCTTGTGGGCAATAAAGAAATAAGATAGATAGATAGATAGAGGCTGCGATGTGTAAACTGTTGCTAGTTAATATTTTCAATTTCAGTCATGCGCATTGTTGATTTCAATTTTGTCAAGTACACATTATGGTAGGATCATTTGAACACCATCTGCGTGAAAAACAGCACCATGATGCAATTCGCTCTTCCAGAAATTTGGAAACGACATATTCTGCTGCTTGGCATTCGGGCGAGAAGCTCCAATACCAACATTTCAGAGTGTTTGGTTGTGAATGTGAGGACATGTACTGAGAGTGATAAAATTCAACATCTTGGTGTTTGGAGTGATCATTAGTGATGGCAACGTTATACCACTATTCATCTTCCCATAGAGCTTCACGCTCAACACAGTGACCAACATCAAGTGCCTGGAAGAGGTAGTGCTGCTCTAGCTCAAGAGGGTAGTTAATGGAAAACCCTATGTTTGGCAACAGGATCCTACACCTTGCCACACAATCAGGAAACCCCATTCATAGATGTCAGACAATTTCTGCAATCACATCACCCCTAAAATCTAGCCACTTAACTCCCCAGACTGCAACCTCGTTGATTATTATGTGTGGGGCGCAGTTGAGTGACAGACCAGCAAATACCCTTGTAACACCGAAGATGAGCTGAAGGCAAGGATTATGACAGCATTCACCAACTTAAACAACGAGACCGTCCAGAAGGGTTGCAGGGGATTCCGAGGTCGTTTAGAGACCGTGGCTGAAGTCAAAGGCGATTTTATAGAATAAATTTATTCTTTAGTATTTCAAGATATTTTTATGTAACTTTGGTAAATATATATGCTAAATTGAGATGTCAATCATATTTAAATTTTTGCGTAATTTAGACGACAATATATTCACCGCACCCTGTATATATATATATATATATATATATATATATATATATATATATAT
>NC_068986.1:106260186-106260791 GCF_001194135.2 Octopus bimaculoides
ATATATATATATATATATATATATATATATATATACGTATCTGTCTGTCTGTCTCTCTCTGTATACACGCACATATATATGCATGTACACGCATACGCATTGACACATATATACACACACACATATACGCTGTTACATGCAGACATTTACATATAGATATAAAAATTATTAAAGACTGTGAAAATGTGTAAAGAAGACAAAGAAGTAGAAGACCTAATTGGCTGGCATCTGCTGCCTTTACTCAAAGTTTTATGAATGATTGATCTATGAGACAGCCATGTTGATTATAGACCACATTAGCCGTCTGATTGATGAGACAATAGTGAAACTTTTAGTAATAACAAATGAAATCAACGTAATATCTATCTATCTATCTATCTATCTATCTATCTATCTATCTATCTATCTATCTATCTATCTATCTATCTATCTACCCCTATGAACAAGAAAAAAAACAAAAAAACAAAAAGGCAAAAGAGAGTCACTTACTGTTATAGTTTCTTCAATGAGAATATTGACCAAGGTTACCGTGATCTTTTCCGTAGGCTTTTCCTTCCACGGCTAAACCTAAACTGTCCTCCCCTCTTTTACACGAGAACATTACT
>NC_068986.1:106261870-106267261 GCF_001194135.2 Octopus bimaculoides
TATATATATATATATATATATATATATATATATATATATATGTAGATACATATATGTATGTGTGTGAGTGTGTGTGTATGTGCGTATGTATGAATGCATATACGTTATATGTATACATATAGTTATGCATTGATACATACATGCATGCATACGTTCTTGCACGCGTGTATATATACCTACATGCATATAGTGGATTTGTCGAAAGCGACTGGTTTGGAAATCAGCCAATCTGAGCTCGAACTTCAGTAGAAAAGTAACATACAACATGGAAGCATTTTAGCGGCTGACACAGAATATACATAATTATAAACATTGCTTATACGTGTTGACCACTAATATTAAGTAAAATGATTTAATTACGTTTTATAGTTTATTTCATAATCAAAACACAATATGATTCATTAGCTGATTAAATAATTGTTTTATAAACATAAACAACAGAATTAAAATGTTGTTTTAATTACCGTTTTATAATGTACCTATTAGCGTTGTTTACCTGTGATTATTTTTAAATATGAATTAAATTGAATTAGTTGACTGGTGACGTGGCAGCTATGGAAATTGAATATTGTAGCAGTCTAAAATCGTCCAGCAGTGGAGGTGGGAATGCCAGATGGGCATTTCTGCTTGGCGCTGGCGGGGGGGTTAGTTGCAAGTAGATACTGGTAATAGTATGTTATGACAAAATCCGTTGTCACTGATATGGAAAATAGCAATTTGAAATATCACTGATGCCGCAGTTAGCTGGCCGGCTGAATTATAATTCGTTATGTGGAACAGATGATGTATTTGTATTGAGTACGACAAACGGATTGCTATTCTAAACGAATACTGCTTCTGTTGCACATAGATGCTGTTCCGTTCTGATTTAGGTTATAAACGTAATTAACCCATATTAACCCACTGTCCTCGTTTGAGGACAGTTGTATTTGGTTTATTTACTGCAAGAAGGGTTAACTAGACACTTCCGTATGTTTGTTATACCTATTTACATAACTATCTTCAAAATTCCGACAGGTTAAAATTTCGACGGGTTCAAATTAGTTAAGAAAGCCAAGACCACTTAACATTCTCATTCGGAAGCAGAGAAATCATTTTACTTTTGAATATTAGTCATCTACGTAATGTATGTTTATAATTGGCAAACAGGAGATTTTATACCTATTGCTTTTTGTCGCTGATTCCAGATGAGTTAAAATCGAGCACATGTGTCGTCAGAGACATTCCAGCTGTGATCATCCCGTTTTTTATTATGTAAAATTTGTATGAGAATTATACACAATTATCTTAACATTTCTATGTTTAATGTTTTGATGTAGAATGTACAATACACGTAGGTTCATCGTCACTTTAAATTCACGTTTTGTATGGAATTAAAAGCTTCAAGAGATATTTCCTTTTATAATAAGATACTCATCTGTTATTTTGCGAGATAGTTTATAATTTGCAAGTGGTCAATTAAAAGTAAAATAGATATAATATATATCTTTTTATCTTTTACTGGCTTCGCTCATTAGACTGCAGCCATACTGGGATATCACCTTGAAGGACTCTTTTTAGATGATTGAATCGACCCCCCCCCCGGTACTAATTACCATTTTCAGCCTGGTACATATTCTGTCGGATCCTTTCACTGAACCGCAAAGTTACGGGGACATAAACATATCAACAACGGTAGCAAGTGGTGGTGAAGAACAAACACATACGCACCCCTCCACACACACACGTATTTATATGGTAATCAACTGACATACCAGTGAATTGGATGTTTAAAACACTCAATTGAAGGTTTTCTTTTACTAAATTTGTTACTTTACACACACACACACACACACACACACACACACACACGCGCACACACACACACACACACACACACACACACACATACACACACACACACACACATATGACGGACTTCTTTCAGTTTCCGCCTAGCAAATACACTTTGGCCGGCTAGAAGACATATGCCCAAGATGCCACGCCGTTGGACTGGATCAAGATCCATGTGGTTGGAAAGCATACGTCTGACCCCATAACCACGTCTTCACCTATTCATTTCAAAAACAAAAACTATAAAACATTAGCCAAAACAGCTGACATATTGAATAGACGTGTAGGGAATATCCTGTACATGTTTGCATAGAAGAAAACATATGAGAAATTATCCATATATATAGCTCTATTATGCTTAAAACATGCAGTTAATTACCATAGGAAATTGAAGGCGAGGAAGATAAAATATAAGCTGTTATACAAGAGAAGTCTTTTAGTCAAATTTAGACTACAAACATGTGATATCTGAGTCCTCTGATGTACATGTCAGAAATATAATGTTACTAAAATTTAGTGAGTGAATATATTAGTCGTACGAATGACAAATATTTCAATGAAGCATTACAATGAGCTATATATGTTTTCACGATAATAGAAGTGAACATTATTATTCAATTAAGCACTTAAACTTGACAGAAGTAATCAATATCCAAATTATGTTTATTACCCCACAGAATTTGTAACAAATTTTCATGACAGAATTCTAGCATCTCTGTAACTTTTGAATTCCTCTGAGATGATATTAGAAGAGTTCCCTTTTTCAGGCGATGGCAGTAAACGTGATGTGACACCTCAATAATTATAATTTTACATTGGAAAAGGAGATAGATGAATAGAGTATCGAAGGAAGTTTTAAGATTAACTCGCATCTGTTATTGTAATATACTGCGAGTGTTAAAGATTACATAGAAATCCGTTCTTGCTTGTACTGTAGAGCAGAAAGTGGTCGTGGTAAACAGACTACTACTACTACTACTACTACTACTACTACTACTACTACTACTACTACTACTACTACTACTACTAGGTCCAGTGTTTCGATTCTTTATCAAATACCTTCTTAATCTCACATACGTCGTAATCACATTTGAAAATGATGTGAACGTCAAAACAGCAATGAATTACTTTCAATTGACACCAACACGGAGAGCCTCTAATTGGAAACTCGACATGCTAGAATTGACAGTCAATTCTTACTTAAATATATTTTATAGCATTATTTATAAACAGGTATAGGGCATATTAAATGATATTGTATTAAATACACAATGTCTGACTAAAACACGTGGCTTGAACCATTTTTATTATATGTGTCCTTAATCAAGCGTGACCTAGAATCATAACAAACACAGCAGCTACCTTTCCCTCTGAGTTACAAAAAATATAGCTAAATTCATTGCTTATTAAAATTTAAAACTAATAACCCTTTCTACTATATGCACAAAGCCTGAAATTGTTTTGGTGGGCATGTAAGTCGATTACATTCACCCCAGTACTCACCTGGTACTTATTTTTATCGACTCTCAAAGAATGAAAGGTATAGTCGACCTCGGCGGATTTTGAACTCAGAGTGTAAAGACGGACAAAATGCCGCTAAGAATTTTGCTCGATGTGTTAACTCGCCACCTTCAAAATTTGACAGTAATAAAAAAAAATCACGTTCATGTATACACACGTATTTATGTGTGTGTTTGTGTGTGTGTGTGTGTGTGTGTGTGTGTGTGTGTGTGTGTGTGTGTGTGTGTGTGTGTGTGTGAGTGTGTGTGTATTTTGTGTATGTTTCATTATTTATATCGATAACAATAAATAAAATGCCATAAATATTTTATTAGTGACGGGCTTAATTTCTCCTGAGAAAGCACACACATATTACGGAACACATACGTGTCGTCTATGTGTCGTAGAAAATAAGAAATACTGATTTCATCAACCGGGATCTTGAAGGAAGAGATGATAGTGTTTTTACAAATTTACATACATGAATATACAATCTCGATTAATTTAAATTATAAATTGGATAAATTACTGCCATAAGTTTTAGAATGTTACTGTAGTGAGTCGTCTCCTGTTTTGATTTAGAAAGAATACACATGAAAAATTTTAGAAAAATAACGCTATGCATAATTTGGAAGTGATTTCATTTTATATATAAACCTCCATTTAAACTATAACATATAAAGCACATATCACTTGGTAAGACTAAGAAAATCGATATTCATAATATCATTTTCGCAATTCACCCTGCAAAAATTTGCCTCAACGCAACCAGTGCAAATGAACATCGACAGAACGTCTCACGAGCTGCGTACACCTATATACACATATCCACATATCCACAGACCAAGTGCATATCCACAACACACATACGCACACACACCTACACATACATACACATACACTCACACACCTATGTCTTCTCAAATAGGGTGCACGTTCCATAGACATGTTTAGTATTTATAATGATATTTATGTCGTACAATAAGTGAAGAGCGCTAATTAGCATCTTTCTAAGTGATATAATTATCTTCTTTTTTGAGATTTTCAGTTTTAGCTGATGCGCTATGAAAGATGGTCAAATATTGCTCAACATATTTCAAAATTATTCTATAATACGATACAAATATGTATTCACATTACGTGCAATTGTAGACACTTGCACACAACAAAAATGCACAGACAATATAGCTAATCACAAACACGTGAACTTACATTAATTGAACAGAAATACCTTTCCGTTATATTTTTATATTTTCACTTACATTACTTCAATAGATATCCTTGCATTTCTTTTTCATACTTGACCTATATTTTAATGACCGACTTTCAACTCTAATCTTCTTAAATTTAATTATTATCATTTCTTTTCTCTCTTTTATTTGTTAGACATCTACATCTACCCACCTTTCCTTACAGACCATTAAATTTGTTTAGCTAAACTTTGGACATTAATCGGTTTTCGCTCATGTGACATAAAGTCACTTTTTATTTAGACTCTTAATTACAATTGTAGTTCACTACTTTACTACCCACTTCTTATAACGAAGCTTTACCTTTTCTTATATAAATAACAGACAGAAAAAAAATACTTCTAAAATATAACCTAAAATAAATGTTTATATATGTATTTATTTATAGGCTCAGATTAGCGACAGGTATAAGACAGAACACAAATTAATTTTAAAATGCAGTTATTAGTCAGACACTCATTGAGAGAAGAAGAAAATAGCTGCTTTTTGACATTGCAAACTGGAACTCTTCTGCAAGGAAAAAAAAACGTGTAAAGCAAGCAAAGAGAGCACCTTTTGAAATTTCACCTGTCTAACACCGGTGAACATGTTTACAAAGTCAGAAAACAGCACAGCTCCTATGACTTTCGGAAACACTTTTTCACGCTAAGAGTTGCTGAAGTATGGAACAAACTGCTGGCATCAGTTGTTAGTTGTCGGAGCACTGCATCCTTCAAAACTTCCATGCTTCCTGGGATTCGCCAACACTACACCTGATTTTCTCCCCTCCATACACACGCAAGCATGTATCTGACTCATACACAGTTCC
>NC_068986.1:106269440-106271013 GCF_001194135.2 Octopus bimaculoides
TATAAGACAGAACACAAATTAATTTTAAAATGCAGTTATTAGTCAGACACTCATTGAGAGAAGAAGAAAATAGCTGCTTTTTGACATTGCAAACTGGAACTCTTCTGCAAGGAAAAAAAAACGTGTAAAGCAAGCAAAGAGAGCACCTTTTGAAATTTCACCTGTCTAACACCGGTGAACATGTTTACAAAGTCAGAAAACAGCACAGCTCCTATGACTTTCGGAAACACTTTTTCACGCTAAGAGTTGCTGAAGTATGGAACAAACTGCTGGCATCAGTTGTTAGTTGTCGGAGCACTGCATCCTTCAAAACTTCCATGCTTCCTGGGATTCGCCAACACTACACCTGATTTTCTCCCCTCCATACACACGCAAGCATGTATCTGACTCATACACAGTTCCCTTTCCAGACATTTGTACATTGCTGCATGCTTTATGCGCACTTTTGACAAGTTGTAGTGCACCTGAGCACTGTATACAATAATTTCATTATTATTATTATTATTATTATAAGAGAAAACAAAAAAAGCAAAAAAAAAAAAGATAAAATAGATAAATAAATGGAAAAAGGGGATTAACGGGAAAATATAGAAGTTTGTCGTGTATGTGTGTATGTATGCGTGTGTTTGTTTGTGTGTGTCTGTGTATGTGAGTGTGTCTGCGTTTGCGTGCTTCTCGTGTTTGTGTTTGTCCCTCCATCTCTTGACAGCCAATGCTGGTTTGTTTACGACGAAGTAACTTAGACGTTCGACGAAAGGAACCCGTAAGAATAAGGACTAGACTTAAAATAAACGCGAATGCAGTGGGTGATTTGTTCAAATAAACCCTTCAGAGCAGTGTCCCAGCCTGGCCGCAGTCCAATTACTGAAGCAAACAAAAGACAACAGGTAAATTAATCCAGGTAAGCAAGTAGACGCAGTGTTTAAAGTACAACACACGGGGGCTTTCACTGCAGGCTGCAATGAAGATCAACTCGGAAATTTTCGTCAGTCATTTCCATCACGTTAGAAATATTTATTTCAACCGATCAGCAGACAAAAAGAAAGAAAGGATAAGAACGAGGGAGAGATAGATAGATAGATAGATAGATAGATAGACAGAGAGAGAGAGAGAGAGAGAGAGAGAGAGAGAGAGAGAGAGAGAGAGAGAGAGAGAGAGAGAGAGAGAGAGAGAGATAATAGGTACTACATTTTATCATTTTCTTCTCAGTCTGTTTCTTAGGGTTGCAGAAGAATTATACAAAACCTATATAAAAGACAAGTTACATTAGATAATGTAGTCTTGCATGTCCCTTCACATAAGTGATAGCCATGGTTGGAATGCCTCTGATGATAGACCTGCTCTATCAAGGATGATATGGAACTAAACAACAGCGACAACAGCAACAACAACAACAACAACAGCAGAAACTGTACTAGGAAGAGTAACAAAACCACTAAAATTAACTACAATAGCAACAACAACAAACATAACTAACCCATGGGTATGTGTATAAAGAAAATCACTTGTTTGATCCTTATAAAGAAAATCACTTGTTTGATCTATAATTTAATTGCAGGAATATTATATTAAA
>NC_068986.1:106271094-106275008 GCF_001194135.2 Octopus bimaculoides
AAATAATTGTCATAATTTTAGATTAACGTTATATATTTGTGAAAATATGCCTGAGTGGTATGTATGTATGTATGTATGTATGTATGTATGTGTATGTATGAATATGTGTATGCATGAATATGTTTATATATCTATCTATCTATCTATCTATCTATCTATCTATCTATCTATCTATCTATCTACCTATCTATCTGTCTGTCTGTTTGCCTGTCTGTCTATCTATCTATCTATCTATCTATCTATCTATCTATCAATCTATCTATCTATTTTTTGACTCATCACAAAGCCTCAAAATTTTTCTTATCATTGTCACAGACTCTATCACTTGATTTGAATACGTTAATGTAAATTCAAAATTGACACCACAGAGGATACACAAAGCCTCATATTTTACTCCTGAATACCTCTTTAAATAAGTGCAACTGCTTAAGTTAACAAACACTTTTGAAAGACTTCTGCATTTTCAGACACTTTTCCGTATATATTTTCTCTCTCACACACACACATACACACATACACACACGCTCACATGCATGCATACATACATACATACATACATACATATATTACTCTTTTATTCATAAGTGTTTCAGTTTTAAAGCTACGGCCCTGCTGGAGTACACTATTGTTTAAAACCTCCTCTGAGATGTGGCATTTGGTGAATAAGGGAGTTTGTTGCTGCTGCCCCCGTCTATGTTTCCTGCCGTGAGGTAGGCTCATTTGGAATCCTTGATAGGAGGATATCAGTTTTGTTTTGAAGACAGCTACATCCACAACATACAAGTCTCTCAGGCATTTTGGAAGGATATTGAAGAGCTGTGGGCCCTTGAAACCCAAGCTGTTGCAGTATTTGGTCCTGTATTTTGATGGTGATGCTGGGATCCTTGGCACTATGCGGTGGCACCCCGTTCTGCTGTTTGTGTAACTTTCAATGCCAAAGTTTAGTACAAGGCTTTACAGGAGTTTCCAGATGTATATTTCTGCATATCTTTCTCGCCTTCGTTCTATAGAGAAGAGTTCTAATACTTTGAGTCTTTCCCAGTAGCTGGAATGTTGCATTGAGACAATTTCCTTAGTGTAGCTTCGTCGGATTGCTTCGAGTTCCGCCATTAATTTTATTCTATAGCTGGGAGCAGTAGTCTTCGGCGGCCGAGGACATATGCTCTCCATAGTACCACCATTGCCTCCTATTCACTCGCTTTGAAAGTTCGGAGGATCCATCCAGCTAGCCGTCTGCATCTTATTACCAAATTAGTAATGTGCACCTGGAGCGATAGATCATTGCTCATGTCAGTGCCCAGATCACTGATTTTGATTCAGAGACTGCAGTTTCTCCCGGGCCGGTGTATTCCGTTTGCATGTTGTTCAGCTTTGTCTACTAGTAGCGCGTGGAGGCGCAATGGCCCAGTGGTTAGGGCAGCGGACGCGCGGTCATAGGATCGCTGTCTCGATTTCCCGACCAGGCCTTGTGAGTGTTTATTGAGCGAAAACACCTAAAAGCTCCACGAGGCTCCGGCAGGGGATGGTGGCGAACCCTGCTGTACTCTTCCACCACAACTTTCCCTCACTCTTTCTTCCTGTTTCTGTTGTGCCTGTAATTCATAGGGTCAGCCTTGTCATACTTTGTGTCACTCTGAATATCCCCGAGAACTACGTTAAGGGTACACGTGTCTGTGGAGTGCTCAGCCACTTGCACGTTAATCTCACGAGCAGGCTATTTCGTTGACCAGATCCACTGGAACCCTCGACGTCGTAAGCGACGGAGTGTCAACACTCATAGCGCAGGGTTTTGAATTTTCCTGCATTAATCTACATGTTGTTGTCCTCAGCTCACCTGTATATTGCGTCCAACTCCCGTTGCAGATGTTATCTTTTCTATCACTATATATATACACGCACACACATAATACACAAATGGAGACTGAAACACATGACAATATACACGCACTTATACTTCACACGCACACAGACGCACACTATCACACACACACACACACACACATATTAATATATGTGTATGTATGCTCATGAATATATATATATATATATATATATATATATATATATTCATATACATATATCATTCATTAAAATCATGCAGTATTTGTTACATAAATATATTTCAGATGCAAGCAAATTTGCTTTAAAACAAAACGAATATTCTTAAAAAACCTCATAGATTTTTCTCAATAACCAGTTCGTATATCACGACATTAATCAGTTAAAAAATGTAATGAACTCTGGCATTCTGGGCGTCATTCATTCATTAATGATGAACGCAATGAACCTTAGTTAACAACCAGCCTATTTTCTAATTACATTTCCCCCCATCTCCGACACAAAACAATCAAAGAACTCTGTTTCCTTAATGCTTTTTGTGCTAATACATAAAACGAGTCAATGATCCTAATCAACGAGTGTGTATGTATGTATGTATGCATGCAGGTATCTGTGTATATACATACGTATATATTTATATATATGCATAATCACACTGACACAGACACGCACACACACGAACACACACACACACACACACACACACACACACACACACATATATATATATATATATATATATATATATGTATATATTTTATATATGTGTATATATATATATATATAGATACCTATGTTTAGAGAAAGTGAGGGAGAGAGAGTGAGAGGGTCAGAGAGTGAGAGGGGCAGAGAGGGAGAGCTATACAATTACGTGTAGATTCATTATTTGCATGCTTAATGTATAAAAATACAGGAAACTACAGCACAAGCTTGTATATTCTTTCATTCACTTGAGTGAAGCCCATGCTGGAGCACTGCCATGATAGGTTGTACTTGAACAAATCGATATCTGGACTTATTTTTTAAGCCTAGTAATTAGAGTATCGGTTTTTTTGGCCGAATTGCTAAGTTGCGGGCTTATAAACACAGCAACACCGGTTGTCAAACGGTGATGGACACACACATACACACACACACACACACACACACACACACGCGCGCGCACACACAAGCACACACACACACACACACACACACACACACACATGTATATATATATAAAGAGATAGGTACGGAGGACGGAGGGAGATCGAACTGATGGATCTACTCAGTCCAGCGATCAGAGTTCAGTTATTTTAGCGACGAAGCAATGCGGTCGGTGTGATAATGGCATATCGTTTGAAATACAGGCACCGTTCACCGAAGCCCTTGTCGAATGAAATCTCTACGTGCGGAGTTCGTACTTAGGACATAGCGGTTGCAAAGTCAACTATTTAACGAAACGTAATTCGTGAGACACCCCTGCATGTATACATATGTGGGGTACACATTCACATACACACACACACATACACACACACACACACACACACACACACACAAACACACATGATATCAGTGTATGTGTACGTGTGAACATCTATGTGCGTGGTGATTGCTTAGTCTTCAGACATGACTTCCGTCTCCTTGTTGTACCTCGTTGTCAACTACTGTATATTTCTCTGCTGTGGGTCAAAATGATGACGACGTCTCTGATGAAAACACAATAAGGGTTAAAAATCGATTGTTGTGGCTGGTCATCAAGTTTTCAATCTTCGGAGAAATTGTCAACATTTGTCTTGTTGATGCTCCTGATGGGCGCTGGCATGCATCAGTGTGCATGTGTTTCAGTTTGTGCGCGCGAACTATTAAACGCAAACGTACGACATTTTCCAATCTTGAGTCATTTTGTTGCTTCTACTAATACTATATATATATATATATATATATATATATATATAGCGTTCATACACACATAATTTTTCTCGTCTGGCCGTAAAGCCTTTTCTGTTTGTTTTCCTGACTTGATTTTTGTCCGCCACTACATTCCTCCATGGCAAGATTTAATTTGTGTATACAAATTTAATTTGCGGTCC
>NC_068986.1:106275923-106276660 GCF_001194135.2 Octopus bimaculoides
TATAGAAATCCACATTTTCCACTTTTTCGTAAAAATGTTTACATCAATGGAATTTTCTCGATCTGAACTTTCCAGTGCAGCAATTAGATTTTTAAAATTCCGTTTACTTTGTGTGATTTAAGGGAGATTTGGCTGTCGTTTCTAGCAACATTTATATTCCTTCCCTTCTCCCTGTACCGGCGTTGTTATAGGGAGTAAGAGTAAAAGAGGGAGAGGGCGAGAGAGAGAAAGTGATACATACAAAGTCATAGATTAACTTGGTTACATTTTACACTCTTACTTCTTCTTCCTCTCTCTAATATAATACCTTTCGTCTACCTCTAACATATTTTTTATAACATAGAAACGTAAAAACACACACGACCACACATACGTGATCTGTGACAACAACATACACATAAACACATACACAATTCAACATTATAGATATAAGATTTAGTTTCTGTGTTTCTTATATAAACACGTGCACGCATTGCTATTTTATAACTGTCTTCCGTTCTCTCTTTCTCTCTCTTCATTGCTACCATCTGTATTCCTTTCTCCCCCTCTCTCTCTTCCTCTTCTCTCTTCCTCTTCTCTCTTCCTCTTCTCTCTTCCTCTTCTCTCTCACAAAACATTCACTACAATATAACTCATGTTCGTCAATGTTTGGTAAATATACCACGATTTTCACTAGGGTGTTAGTGTTAGGGTTTATCTCTCTCTCTCTCTCTCTCTCTCTCTCTCTCTCTCTTTCT
>NC_068986.1:106278387-106289949 GCF_001194135.2 Octopus bimaculoides
ATATATATATATATATACACACATAAACACATACATATATACGTATATGTATGCATCCATGTTTGTAGTTCTCTAAAAGCTATAGACAGATAGATAGATAGATAGATAGATAGATAGATATAGGCATACCTCTATGTATTTCTTTTATGTATTTCTATTTATGTACCAGTCTATTTATAAGACTACATATATAAATATGTGTGTGTGTGTTTGTGCGTGTGTTTTGTTATGTGTCTTTGTGTTTGTGTGTGTCTGTGTGTTTATGTGTCTGTGTGTATATGTGTCTGTGTGTATGTCTGTGTGTGTGTGTGTGTGTGTGTGTGTGTGTGTGTGTGTGTGTGTGTGTGTGTGTGTGTGTGTGTGTGTGTGTGTGTGTGTGTATTTGTTAGTGTTGCCCTAACGTTTTGCCCTGCTGTAATGCTTATTCGATGTCCTACAAATGGAATCAATATCTAGGACTTACAGGCAAAGTCTTGTCAATTCACCCGTTCCACACGTTTTCAGCTGATTTTGTTTCTCTTATAATATTCTCAGAAAGCTGACATAATTAGCATGTAATTGTAACACATCCAGCTTCATCTACTTATTCTCTGTTAAGAGGGAATTCAATCATAACTTCCTGCAACGGAGTATCTGCGACTCTCATTGAACAGCAGAAGAAATACAATACGTATCTCGAGGGAAGAAGCCAACGTCATCCAATCTATTCTTCCTAGGGCGCATAAGAAATCATGTTATATACACCCCTGTAGAGCATGCATTGGAAATGTAATACCGCCTGGGGATTGGCTATGAAAATTATCGCATGTTCTTCATAGTCAGCCTGTATTGAGATTAATGGTTTATTTCAATTATTCCTTAAAGAATCACATATGACTTGTGTTCAGGATTCAAAAATATTCCTACATCATTCTCGAAACTAGGAAAAAAAAAAAAAGGGAGATACTAGCTTATCAAAGTTTTCTCAAACACCAGTTTATAAATATTTGCTTCAAATTTTGGAGCAAAATTAGCAATTTCAGGTAACAGGGAGAAGTTGATTAAATCAGTCCAATACTCAATTGTTACTTATTTTATCGACCCCGAAAAGATGAAAGGTAAAGTCGAACCTGATGGAATTTGAACCCAGAACAAAAAGACGTACAAAATACCGCTGAGTGGCTGTGAGGTAAGACGCTTGCTTCTCATCCACATAGTTCCGGGTTCAACCCCACTGCGTAGCACCTAGCGCAAGTGTCTTCTACTATAGCCTCGAGCCTACCAAAGCTTTGTGAGTGGATTTAGTTGACGGAAACTGAAAGAAGCCCGTCGTATATATATATATATATATATATATATATATATATATATATATATATATATATATATGTGTGTGTGTGTGTGTGTGTGTGTGTGTGTGTTTATGTGTGTTTGTCTGTTATTTGTGTCTGTAGTTGTCTTCCCACCATCGCTTGACAATCTATGTTGGTGTGTTTACGTCCCGTGACTTAGCGGTTCGGCAAAAGTGACCGATAAGTACTAGGTTTACAATAAGTACTAGGCTTACAAAAAATACGTTCTGGGTTCGTCGATTTGTTCGACTAAAATTGGTGCTCCAGCATGGCCGCAGTCAAATGGCTGAAACAAGTAACACAAAAGAATAAGATCAAGTATTTTGTCCGACGTGCTAACGATTTTGTCAGCACTTCGCCTTCAAATTTGTATCAATTTTGGCACAAGGCCTGCAATTGTTATAGGAGCGGGGCAATTAGTTACATTGGTCCCAGTACCTGACTGGTTCTCATCTTACCGACCCCAAATGAAATTCAAGGTCGACCTTTGCGGCATTTGAGCTCAGAGCATAAAGAGCCGGAAAAAAATTCTGGTAAAATTGTCCGCCTGCTAACGACTCCGTCAAACAACAGAGTTATAAGCAGTCGGACAATGTTTGTCAGTTTAAATGGAAAACGAAGAACGAAACCGACGGAGTGCCAATACCACACGTCCAGTGTCGATTTGATCGCCAGTCTAGTCGAAACTGTGGTTTATGATTTATTGTTGTTGTTGTGAGTTTGAGAAGAAATGAGTCCGGGTGAAATTTGCTGTTCTTTGGGACCAGGGAGAATACTTTTCCGCTGCCTTGGTTTTGGTGAAGGTGTTCTCAGTGGCTCATGGTGTAGATGTGGTTATGGTGTTGGTGATAGGATTTGATACGTGGTACTCCCATAGGCATAACATTTTATCTTTCTACCTTCTAGCACTACTCTTATACACTCCACGTCCTCCAGACATCTTTCAGGCATTTGTATGACTGTGCTGGAGTCGGATTTTCAAATACCCTATACTTTTGTTAAGGCAATCATTGATGACAGATTTTGTTTTTTTCTGATCTGATCTTTTTGACCTGGTGGTAGAGCAAGAAAATTAGGTTTCATCACGCATTTTTTGAAAATTTTCTCCAAATCAGAGTCGAAAGAGAGTTCCACTTATCTCTGTAGAGTAATTTTGCTGTAAGACATGTTATCTGTGTTGTTGTAGTGGTGGGCGTTTACCTGTTAAATTTGTTCATTTTGTGAAATTCGTTGTTGCTGTTGTTGTCGTTGATGTTGCCGTTATTGTTGTTGATGTTGCTGTTGTTAGCCTCAATGTTTTTTTTTGTTAAAATTTCCATTTTCAGTTCGTCATCAAATTTGTAGTTGAAAATTACGCTGTCGTCTAATTTCAAAGCAACGACATAACGCGTCCCGTTCACACACTCTTTCACTGCGTTCTGGCAACGCTCCTGTCTCCACATCTCATAAACAAGCTTCACTGTATCGTCTGGTGTTTTATACATGGAGGAAGAAAACACAAATTTTCATTACGGAAACAATAGCGAATGGAGATGCCAATCTCCTCACAAAATGGGGAACAACGTATGGAGGTTAAATTCATAAGACGGCAGCAAACAACTTGACTTACTCAATGATACACATTTCAAAACTGAATGCAAATGTTTTCAATTATTGATATTCGACTTGTTTACAAGAATTACGGAGTCGATAGTAAGTGAAGCACAACCGTGTAGATAGAAGATCTCTTTGAGCGTGGTTTAGAGTAACAGAGAAGTGGTATGAACAAGAGCCATTGCTTGTGTTAGAGAAGAAGAATTACAATATTCTATGGGATTTCTTCATAAAGATAGACTATACTATTGAATCAAGACGACCGGATGTAAATATAGATTACAAAATAATAATTATTTACTCTTTTACTCTTTTATTTTTTTCAGTAATTTGATTGTGGCCCTGCTGGAGCACCACCTTTAGTCGAGCAAATCGACCCCAGGACTTATTCTTTGTAAGCCTAGTACTTATTCTATCGTTGTCTTTTGCCGAACCGCTAGGTTACGGGAACGTAAACACACCAGCATCGCTTGCCAAGCGATGTTGGGGGGGACAAACACAGACACACAAACATATACACACACCGTCGTGTGACGGGCTTCTTTCAGTTTCCGTCTACCAAATCCATTCACAAGGCTATAGTAGAAGACACTTGCCCAAGGTGCCACGCAGTGGGACTGAACCCGGAACCATGTGGTTCGTAAGCAAGCTACTTACCACACAACCACTCCTACGCCTATGATAATAATAATAATAATAATAATAATAATAATAATAATAATAATAATAATAATAATAATAATAATAATAGATAAATAGAAATAAATAGTTGAATTGATTTATTTCGTTTTGGGATTTGGTTTGCAAAATTCTTTATGTGAGTTTGTGTCTTGAATTATATTCTGTTGTGTCTGGGGAGAGTCATTCTCTTTTGGTGCCTTATAATTTAACACACACACACCGGTAAAATTTCCACTCATTTACATATTTCTTTTTCTAAAATTTCCGTTGCGTCTTGCAACCTTTTCAATAGTTGTTGACTCTGTCCGTTATTCAAGATGTGTTCTTTTTGTTTGCTTGTGAGCATGTATGTATGTATGCGTGTGTGTGTATGCATGTACTTATGTATGTGTGTGCGCGAATATATATGTATGTGTGTACGTTTGTATGTATGTATTCTGCATATTCGTGTGTTCGTGTTTGTGCTTTATGTGTGTGTGTGTGTGTGTGTGTGTATGTGTGTGTGTGTGTGTGTGTGTGTGTGTGTGTGTGTGTGTGTGTGTGTGTGTGTGTGTGTGTGTGTGTGTGTGTGTGTGTGTGTGTGTACTTCTGTCTCCTTGTGTGCGCATGTGAGAAAAACAGAACTGAAAGATCACACATCTTGCAATTATAATGACTGTGTATAAAAAGGAAACTGAAAAAATTTATAAATATCAGGACTCAGGCATCGAGATGAAAAGATTGTAGATGACTATGGCAGCAATTTTTTTCTTGTAGTAATTGATACATTTGGTGCAACAAACAAACGGCAACCTATGAGGCTGAGTGATATCGGAATTGAGAATTGCATTGCGGATCTGTATACTGTAAGAATCCTAAGAAAAATTCTTGAAATTTGTTGTCACCAAACCTCAAAATGTCATAACATTTAATATTTATAATAAAAATAAACCTCTCAAGGAAGATACTAGTCAATTACTTCGACCCAAGCCCTCAACTGGTATTTATTATATCGACCTCGAAACGATGAAAGGCAAAGTCAAACTCGTCGGAAACAGGAATTGTATCTGCGATTGGGTGTAACACAGGTTCCTGTAACACAGGTTCCTGTCACCAAATTTCAATTATAGAAATTTGGCTCAGCCAAGACTACGTTTTGACTGAAGGTTCTTACTCAGAACACTGAGTATTAAAGAGAAATTTGTAATCTATACCTAGTTTAAAACTACTGAAAATAGTGTTAATAATCTAAAAATATTATGATCCAGCGGTTTGTAGATGGGTTAGCTTGTATGCAATGTAAAATGACTCTTGCAAGAGAGAAGGAAAAACAACATGCACCCTTGAGGGCTTAGATGTGACAAGACACGCAACAGAAAATAACATTTTATGCTCGACATAGAAACCTGAGTATGAACGTATGTGGATGACGAAGCAATTAAATTGATATATAATTAATCATGGATATTTAATGACATGAGGTATCTGAACATGCGAGTGTGCTAATTAAAGAACTGATCATCAGTAGCATAAAAACATTTTTTCATATACATACGTATATATGTATATATGTATATGTGTGTATTTGTGCCTGTTTGTGTGTATAAACATATATACATGTATCTTTATATACGTATGTTTGTGTGTGTGTGTATTTGATTATCTTCAGATTTGTTTAATACGCATGAAATTCTCTGAAATGTAAATTTAGAAAACTACTTTTTACACACACGAACTGTGTCAATATGTCATATTACAACGTAGTCTTCATGATTTTCGCCATCTTTCCCATCATTCACCACTAACATTTCTGTTCATCACACATTATTTCCTGTTTTTCTTTTCTTCACTACTACTACTACTACTACTACTACTACTACTACTACTACTACTACTACTACTACTACTACTACTACTATTACTACTACTACTATAACTACTTCTATATCTATGTGCATACATATATACATATTTATACATACTGCTAGAACCACCAGCACCAGCACCACCATTGCTACTACCACTACTAGTACTACTACTATGATATCCATGTGCATACATGTATACACACACATACATACTGCTATTACCATCAACACCACAAGCACCACCAACACCATTGTTACTACTACTACTACTACTACTACTACTACTACTACTACCACTGCTGCTGCTATTATATAATTTGTTGTCGCTTGTTTCCCCCTATTCTCCCTCCTTCCACCCACCGCTTTCACCTTCATATCTTATTGCTAACAGTATTATTTTGTTAATTGGATCAATTACTTCAATTCATTTTCACAAAATATCGATCTGCTTTTAATGAGATTCTGAAAGTTTCCAAGTTGGGTGAAGAGATCTATTACAGTCAAAGTAGCTTCATCTATAGAAATCTGTCAGTAACATTCTCTACTTTAACTAGATATCTCATTTACTTATATGCTTTACTAAGACACACACATACACACACACACTTCCCTCCCCCTCACACAAATTTACTCACATACACACAGGCACAAGCACTCACGCAAATACACATAAGCACACGTGCATACATGTGCGTTAAACAGATATTCAGACGTACACGTACGCAAGTACATTTATAAACACCTACATACATGCGTTGCGTACGTATATTTACATGCACATACATATACATGCATATATTCTTATACATACACACACACGTATATATGAGTATATATACATGTATATATATATATATATATATATATATATATATATATATATATATACTTATACATATATATGTTACAACTGCCATAGTTGTGTGGTTAAGAAGCTTTACAACTACGTGGTTCGGGTTCGGCTTAGTTGCTCTTCGTCTTGGGCAAGTATTTCTACTTTTGTGCTTTAACCGACCTGTAACTTGTTAGTGAATTTGGTAGGCAGAAACTTTGTGAAAGCCCGCGCACACACACACACACATACACACGCACACGCACATACATGCGCACAGACGCAGAATGTATTTTGACTGTCAGTCCGTTTTCAAATAGGTCCATTTGTTTGCTGATATTTCTTTGATCTTAAGGCGGCGAGTTGGCAGAAACGTTAGCACACCGAGCGAAATGCTTAGCAGTATTTCGTCTGCCGTTACGTTCTGAGATCAAATTCCGCCGAGGTCGACTTTGCCTTTCATCCTATCGAGGTCGATAAACTAAGTACCAGTTACGCACTGGGGTCGATGCAATCGACTTAATCCCTTCGTCTGACCTTGTTTGTCCCATCTATATTTAGCCCCTTGTGGGTAATAAAGAAATAAGAAACGCTAGCACCCCGGGTGAAATACATAGCGGTAATTCGTCTGTCTTTATGTTCTGAGCTCAAATTCTGCCGAGGTCGAATTTGCCTTTCATCGTTTCGGGGTCGATAATTAAGTAGCAGTTGCGTACTGGGGTCGATCTAATCGACTGGCTCCCCGCCCTAAAAATTTCGGGCCTTGTGCCTAGAGTAGAAAAGGATATTTCTTTCATCTTTGTTTTTTGAAGATGTCCAATATTCCATCTCTTATCCTCTTGCACAACATAGCAACAGCGAATACATCCTTGTAAGTGGCCGCAAGTTCGGACATGCTCCTGCTAATACGACAACTTGATGAAAGTACGTGATTAGCACTATTTAATTATTGCGTAGCGAAAGTTCCACCGTTTGTGTTTCCAAGCATTTCGACCTGCGGTGAATCCGTTATATTTCCAACGTTGGCAGCACACTAAAGTGGACTAAAGGAAACGAGATCATTTTGGTTGCTCAAATAAACTGGTTAATCTGTCGGTTATGTTGTTAAGGGTTCCAGGTGATTTGATCAACTGAACAGCCTGCTTGCGAATTTACATGCATGTAGCTGAGTACTCCACAGATACGTGTACCCCGAACGCAGATCTGAGAGAGATTAAGCATAACACAAAGTGTGACAAGACTGACTGTTTTCAAATAGGGGTACAACTCCTTTTCGTCCGCTGAAGTGACGAGAACAACGTGAAATAAAGTATCTTGCTTAAGGCTAAATCGCAGCGCCAAGAATCGAAATCGCGACCATACGATCGAATATTCTAATCACTAAACCACGCACGTTGACAAGCTGCTCAGATAGTTAAGCAAGAAATACTTGTGCTGATGACAAAATTTATAGTAGCTGCAGAGTGGTGTGAACGAACTTCACTTTATGGAAATCATTCTCCAGTTAACACTGTGCACAAATGAATCGACACACTTGAGTGACAAGATGTTCATGATCCAATCAAGACATAGTGTTGAATTAACTGTACTTCAGTGACAGAAGCAGGAAGAGTGCAGCGAAGGGGAAACCTTCTCAAAAGCCACAGATTTCACTGTTGAACATCGGAGTCAAAGAGTAAAGAATCACCAACAATTGCAAATTAAAACATTTGCAACAAATTGGTCTTGATCTAAAAGGGAATTCCCCGCCAATCTGATAGGGTTTGGTTCTGCAGTGTGCGCATGTGTCCTGCTCCTATAGGAAAAGTATTTCCTTGGGGACATTTCAATAGCCAATCATCCAACAAGAACACACACACATGATGGTGTTGACTCGCATACATACGCACATAGATATTTTACGAACTTCTGGACAGTTTTCATCTGGTATATTTTATTCACAATGTCTTTAATGAACCTAAGGCTATTGTAAAAGTACTTGCTTAAGCTACTGTGCCGCAGAATTGAACACTGAACCACTTGGTTATGAATTCTACTTCTTTAACACACATCTATCCCTATACCCTTTTGTCCAAGATTAGAAAACGAAACCCTTTTTTGCAGAAAACTGACAAAGTTTGCAGAAATCCTTACGGTAATATCAATTTTACATATTTATTTCTTTATTGCCCACAGGGGGCTAAACACAGAGGGGAAAAACAAGGACAGGCAAAGGGTATTAAGTCGATTACTTCGACCCTAGAGCGTAACTGGTACTTATTTAATCGACACCCGAAAGGATGAAAGGCAAAGTCGACCTGGGTGGAATTTGAACTCAGGACGAAATACCGCTAAGCATCTCGCGCAGCGCGCTTACGATTCTGCCAGCTCACCACCCTTATCAATCCGACATATTGTCGGGTATTTTTTTAAAGTAAAAAACCAGTAAGTTCTCATCATACGAAGTGGTATCAAAAACAGTTCCCTGATTAGTAAAAAAAATAATTTTATTTACCTAATTGTTAACATCATCTTCAAAATAGTCACCTTGCGCAGGTGACTAACAATAAAATTAGCCCCGTGACATAGGGGTAAATTTTACACATAATTCGCATGAATTAGCTGAAACGTCTCGAACATAACTGTAACCTCACTTCTTCATATCAAGAACGATTGACGTAGAGATGTACATCACGTGCAACCCATTGATCTTCAAGTTAATGATTTCGCATACGGTAGAATGTGAAATCAGTTATATACATTAATGAAAGTCCTGGCATGCATTGCGCGCTGCTTACTGTTATGTTAGCTAAAACTAACATAACTATTAATAGTCAGTGCAGCAGGTCACTTCAATATGATGCAATATGAAGCGGATTGTATCTGCTTGTTAGGCGGTCCAACTACTTTTCAACATGGCTAGTTGAGAGTCTCAGTTCAAAAATATCAATCAACTTAATGTTATGTTTGTTGATCGAAATGTTAGATAAGTTTGGGAAATTAACAGCACGAGGAAAGAAATAGTAAAAATACACTTGTTTCCAACCTAATCCTTAGACCTCTCGTCTGTAGCTACATAAATCACTGTTCTAAATCGATTTAAAGATTATATTAATAGCATGATTTATTTTTTGCTGCGTATTTTTCTTCAGTATTTATTTGTAGCTATTTGTGTACTTATTCACTCAACTTTATCAATCATTTAGATCAAGAAACCCCAAAATAACGTGATTGGTACGTTGACTAGTTAATAGACGTAAGCCGTAGCTGAGTTAATATTGTGTTCTGTTGTAGTCCGAAAGATCGCCGTTCGCAATACACTGTTAGTTTCGAGCTGTGCGGTCCAGGTTCGACTAATTATAAATAACTTTTCTAACTAGACACAAGGCCCGGAATTTTGTGGGAGTGGGCCAGTTGATTAGATCGACCCCAGTACGCAACTGCTACATAATTTATAGACCCCGAAAGGACGAAAAGCAAAGTCGACCTCGGCGGAATTTGAACTCAGAACATAAAGACAGACGAAATACCGCAAAGCATTTTGTCCGGCATGCTAACGTTTCTGCCAGCTTGCTGCCTTATAAACATAATAATGAATAAATAATCTTTTCTACTCTAGGCACAAGGCCTGAAATCTTTTGGGGAAGGATTCCAGTCGATTAGATCGACCTCATTACGCAACTGGTACTTAATTTATCGACCCCGAGGCAGACGTGTGTGTTGTTATTGCTGGTTCGTTCTCGAGCCATTCCTGGCTCAGAAGGATCGGTTTCCCGGTTTCATTGGCGTATAGATTACCCACCTGGACAGGATGACGGTCCGTCGCAGAGGAGCCGCAAGATGCAGGAGGAAAGAGTGAGAGGAAGTTGTGGCGAAAGAGTCAGCAGAAGTTCGCCATTACCTTCTGCCGGAGCTGCGTGTAGCTTAGATGTTTCGCTCATAAACACACACATCGCTCGGTCTGTGATTCGAACCCACGATCCCTCAACCGCAAATCCGTTGCGCTAACCACTCAGCCATGTACCCCCACCACATACATATATATATGTATGTATGTATATAAATTAACTCACACTTATAGGTATGCACTCACACTAACTGAAATCTTCTAATAAAGAAAAAAAAGCTGCATCAACAAACGCGTGCATTACTATCATGTCACAGCCTCCAAATAAACTCCAGTTTCTATCTCCACCCACGACCACCCAGCCGTACACCCCCACATTAACACCCCTTCATGTAGTTGCTCAGGTAATCATACCCGAGCAACTGAAGCAAAATAATTAAAAAACAATAAATAAAAAAACAAATAAATATATAGTTTCCTTCGCTAACAAAATCAATATCAGATATCTTGGAGAAAAATATTTTTGTCCTAAACGTTAATCGAATTGGATCGAAATCGATTTCTTCCTTGCTTTTATGTAAACAATCTAAGACATACATAAATACGATCTTGCACACAGAAAAACGCATTGACAGGAATTATGCACTCGCATGCTGATATGAAGCTCTTCGTATATTGACGAGTAAACGATTGTACAAATGATATGCGTTTATAAACAAATAGCTATGCAAATTACACATACACGCGCACATATGCGCACGTTCACACACGTACACGTACATAATGCGCATTTCTTATTTTATTGGTTTCAGAAAAATGATGTACAACTGCTACGGTTTTTCAGTTCGATCCTATCGATTCTCGAAGTTATTTTCGTTTAGTATTTATGTCATCAATCTCCATTTATCTATTTATCACTAATTTACACATGGACATAAAGAGAGGTAAGTAGATACATCGATTTGCATTGCTAAAATACAAATATATAGACGCATGTATGGCTGTGTGGGAAGAAATTTGCTTCCCAATCACATGATTCCGGGTTCTGTCTCATTGCGTGGCTGTTTAGGCAAGTGCCTCCTATAATAGGCCCTGACTGACCAAAGCCCAGTGAGTAGATTCATTAGATAGAAAGTGGAAGAAGCCTACCGTGTATGTATGTATTTATATATATATATATATATATATATCGTGAAGTATATTTGCCACCTAAATGTGGCAAACCCTTACGGGATGATGCCACTGTAGCTTGTAGCCCCAGGAAGAAATCTCCTCCAGCTGACTATTGATACACTATCTGAACGATGAGTTCCGTTTGCAAATACTGATAGGCCACAGAAAGTGTGTCAATAGCCAGCTGGAGGAGATGTCTTCCTGGGGCTACAAGTTACAAGTAACATCCACCCTTAAGGGTTAGCCACATTTAGGTGGCAAATATACTTCATGATGTCG
>NC_068986.1:106290160-106293041 GCF_001194135.2 Octopus bimaculoides
ACACACACACACACACACACACACACATATATATATATATATATACATATAAATATGTATATGTATGTGTGTATAGGTGTGTCGTTGTGTCTGTGTTTGTCCTCCGCTACCGCTTAGCAACCGATGTTGTGTTTTGCTCTCGTAAATTGGTGCTTCAGCAAAGGAGACTGATAAGCTTAAAAATATAAGTACTGGGATTGATCGATTCGACTATAATAGAAATTCTTCAAGGCAGTGCCCCAGCATGGCCGCCGTCTAATGGTTTGAAACATTTTTAGGAGATGTCCTAGGTTATTGTAACTTTAGTTTATCATTTGTATACATCCAATAAGCTGACCTGCTAATTTTTTTATTCAAGACTTAAGGAGACAACTTTAACAGCACTTTGAACACTCACCACTAAACACTGCTTGTCACGGCCTACTAAACGTTGTTTGTCTCAATTTCATCTTGGTAACTAACAACTTGACGGAAATGGGTATCAAAATTGTCTCTCGTCCCCCCTACAGTCAAGACCTTGCTCTCCGAGATTTTCGGTTGTTTCCCAAGCTGAAGGAGAACCACAGAGGACAGTCGTTTGGAAGAGGATGAGATTATGGAGGTCTATGAAAATGTTTACTATCGAAGAGTTCCATGAGGCCTTTCCAGAAATGCCTGGGGCGCTGCAACAATGAAATGAAATCAAGAGATCCTACGTTAAAGAAGATTACAGTTTTATACTTTGATATTAAAAAGTATCTTTTCTGAAAATGGTATTTTGGGCCTACATGGAATTTTGGGCCTACTGATCAAGGCCTGCCATTCCGCAGGAAGTGGGTAAGTCGATTACAGTGACCACAGCGATCAACTGGTACTTATTTTATTGATCCCAAAGGGCTGAAAGGCAATGTCGGCCTCGGCGGGGTTTGAACTTCAGAATATAACGACGGACGAGAATGCCAAAATTTGAAGTCAAATGATGGATTAGTAAGCCGAAACTTCGAAGTCACTGTCAATTCTATTCTCGTTAACAAATACTGAATTTCTACTCCACAAAGCGTATTGAGTAATCCTTCAGTTTAACGGAAAATTGTTTTCCTTATAACTTAACATAAAAACAAACATTATTGTGTGTATATATATGTATATATATGCGTGTGTGTATGTGTGTGTGTATGTGTGTATGTATGTGTGTATGTATGTATATATGCATGTATGTATATGCATTGAGATTTTCTTTTCCCTCGTTTTCTACAATATGGTGAATGAAATACTGTACATAATCATATAATCCTTATCTCCATGTAATGCATCATATCTATAATTGCAGATAATACCCCTTGTCATGCTATCTCCTCCGGCATACCCTATTAACATTCCGTGAGCTCCCCAAATACCGCCTGTCCCTACCACAACCGCTACCATCGTCACCACTGATGTTCCTATTTGTCGATGAACATCAGCGAACAAACTCATGATAGCAAACAAAATCGATTAGCTAGCTCCACAGATAAATGTTCCATTATTATTATTATCATTATTGTTGTTGTTGTTATTATTATTATTGTAGTTGTTGTTGTTGTTGATATTGTTGATGTTATTATTAATAATAAGGCGGCGTGCTGGTAGAATCGTTAGAACGCCGGGTGAAATGCTCGGCAGAATTTCATCTGTCACTACGTTCTGAGTTCAAATTCCACCGAGATAGACTTTGCCTTTCGTCCTTTAGGACTCGATAAAATAAATACCAGTTACACACTGGGGTCGAGGTAATCGACTTAATCCCTTCCCCCAAATTTGAGTCCTTATGCTTCCATTATAAAGGATTATTATTATTGCTGTAGTTGTTAATATTGTTGAAGTTATTATTAATGTGGGGGCGCAATGGCCCAGTGGTTAGGGCAGCGGACTCGCGGTCATAGGATCGGGGTTTCGATTCCCAGACCAGGCGTTGAAATTAACGTGCAAGTGGCTGAACACTCAACAGACACGTGCACCCTTAACGTAGTTCTCGGGGATATTCAGCGTGACACAGTATGACAAGGCTGACTCTTTGAATTACAGGCACAACAGAAACAGGAACTAAGAGTGAGAGAAAGTTGTGGTGAAAGAGTACAGCAGGGTTCGCCACCATCCCCTGCCGGAGCCTCGTGGAGCTTTAGGTGTTTTCGCTCAATAAACACTCACAACACCCGGTCTGGGAATTGAAACCGCAATCCTATGACCGCAAGTCCGCTGCCCTAACCACTGGAACACTCGACGTCGTAAGCGACGGAGTGCCAACAACATTATTATTATTATTATTATTATTATTATTGTTGTTGTTGTTGTTGTTGTTGTTGTTTTGTTATTGTTGTTATTGTTGCTGTTGTTGCTCTTCATAATAAGGCGGTGTGTTGGTAGACTTCGTTAGCACCTCGAGGTCGACTCTATCTTTTATTCTTTAGGAATCGATAAAATAAGCACCAATTAGTTGGTCACTAGGTCTGATGCAGTCCAGCAGCCTTTTTCGCCAACAACTTCAGGCGTTGTGTCTATAATAGAAAAGATGTTTCATTCTCTTTCTATTTTCCTTTCTTCTCTTTAGTTATCAGTTAGCATCTTTCCTCATATCGTTTTGATCTTAACACTATTCTCTTTGATCTTTTGTCTCGAACTCACCCGATGTACCTAGAATGCCCTTATCCACCAAGGGATTTGCCTTATTCCTGCAGTTCTGTTTACTTTAATTAAGACTTATATTTCCTCTCCATATTTCCTGGATCTTACTGAAACCCTTCCGCTTTCTTTTGTTCTTTTCCAGAATGGTTCATTGTTTCTCTGGTCTTTCGTTTCTCTAAACATTCTCATCTCTGTGATGACAGATAAAGTGATAATAATAATAATAATAATAATAATAATA
>NC_068986.1:106293991-106295785 GCF_001194135.2 Octopus bimaculoides
ATCTCTATTTCCAGGTCTTTGTATTTTGAAAGTTTTTCCATTTCTTTTAGAGAAACGTTGTTATCTGCTGGTATTGATACATCAATTAGAAAGCATTTTTTTTCTTCATTCTTCTTCTTCTTCTCCTTCTTCTTCTTCTTCTTCTTCTTCTTCTTCTTCTTCTTCTTCTTCTTCTTATTATTATTATTATTATTATTATTATTATTATTTCGTCCGTCTGAACGTTCTGCGTTCAAATGCCATCGGAGTCGACTTCGCCTCTCATCCGTTTGAGTCGATAAAATAAATGCCAGTTGAACACCGGGATTAAAGCAAACGACTTCACCCTGTCTCAAAATTGCTGGCCTTGTGCCAAAATTTGAAATCATCAACATCTTCATCATCATCATCATCATCATCATCATCATCATCATTCTTTCGTAACGCAGTGTAGGTAAAAATGCAACGGAGTCTTTAGTCATCTGTCAAGTGACAAGAAGGATCTCACACAGATAATACTTTCCTTAAGATATGCGCTGCGCCCAATAAGGTTGCTTTTTGCAAGACATCAATCTTGCATCGGATTTCCAGTTGCCTTAAGAAGTAGCCATACCAAATAACATGAATGTTGTGAGTAAAGAGGGTGAAAAAATCACCAAGTACTCCGAATTGAAAGTGGAAATAGCAAGACTGTATGGAATGCGAGAGGATAATTATTATTATTATTATTATTATTGAGTGAAAGAGCAGTACATACTATCAAAATGACACTGGGGTAAAATATACGAAGCCCAGTATACTCATCGTGACTACCCATCTGATAAGAGTACACCAGGCACATGCATCACAACCATATGTGCGTGACATGGTGATCTCATATCAGGATTAACATCGCATGAACTTACAGGTGAGACCGACTTAGAATTTTCTTCAGGTTGAGTATCTAATCCCACTCAAAAGGTCCCTGATTAAGGGTTCTTTAAGGATGTTGAACGAAACATCCATGTTTCCAAAGGTAAATTATCTAAACTCCAAAGAATTCCTCTCAGCATAAGACTATAGTGCCCCCTCCTACCACCACCGCTACTTCTGCTCGTATCGTCAGCTACTAGGGGACATAGCAGGTTAAAGTCGAACCAGTGAAAGGCAAATCTGTGGTATTGAGCAGAATATTTGCTGTAGCCAAACTTTTATACACCTCCTCTTCCTCCTCCTCAATTTACAAATTTTAAACTCGAAAAATAAAAAAATTCGGAGATTTTAAATTGAAAATTAGCCCCCAAAACGGAACAAAAAACCCCCACGTAATTGCTCAGCACAGCAAGAGCCCAGTCGGCGTGGTCTCAGAAATGTTACAATATTATCTGTAAAAATTGCACAAAAACTTACAGCTCAGGAACACAAGTTCTCCTCTTTGAGATCCACGAGCAGAGTTCTCAATAATAATGATAATAATAATAATAATGATAATAATAATAATAATAATAATAATAATAATAATAATAATAATAATAATAATAATAGAGGAAATAGAGGTAACTCGAATGTGGAATCTAAAAACAGAAACAGTTCCTATCATAGTAGGTGCCTTAGGTATAATAAAAAAATATTCAGACAAATACATAACAAAAACACCAGGACTTACAAATATATATAACATACAGAAAATTGCACTACTGGGCACAGCACACATCCTACGCAAAACACTTTCAATACAGTAACCATAAGAGCATCACAGCAAACCACAGCACATACCCAAGGCGCACAGAGCTGCGCTCGGTAGTGAAGTGAAAGCATGTTATAAAAATAAAACTA
>NC_068986.1:106295795-106298149 GCF_001194135.2 Octopus bimaculoides
AATAATAATAATAATAATAATAATAATAATAATAATAATAATAATTATTATTATCAATTATTGTTAATCATACCTTTCTTTGAAACATTTCTCTTAATTAAATGCAGATTATAAAACATAAAGGTTACCTGAGTTATTCTATAAGATTTTTCCTTTTAGTTCCTTTCTTTCTTTTTCTCCTTCTTTCTTTTTCTCTTTCTTTGTTTCTTTCTTTCTTTCTTTCTTTCTTTCTTTCTTTCCTTCTTTCTTTCTTTCTTCCTTTCTTTCTTTCTTCGTTTCTTTCTTTCCTTTTCCGTTTTAGATCCTCTCATCGAGTGTCATTATTTTGTTCATATATATCTTTTTGTGCCTGAGTGGAAAACGTATGCGCGTGCGCAGAATGCGTTCATATCAGCATGTGTGATTTTCAGACGTTGTTAAATTTCTTCCAACCACTTCAAGTTTATTTTCAAATTTTCATCAGAATATATTTTAAAGTTACGTCATTTTAAACAATCAAAGAGGTCTATTGCTAAAAAGTCGTCGGCCAGAACTGTCTCTTGTCATGGAAAACCAGCAATGACACCGAAGGTAACTATACGTAGTATCTTGACCAGCTAGATACGGCAGTCAAATCTTCCTTAGACTACGTCATAAAACAGAGGGCGACACATTATATAATGCAATAGGAGGTTTTGGTTTTTCATTCAAAAATTAGAGTATCAATGCACCGTATGTATTAATAACAATCAAGTGCATAGAGTTTGTTTGTAATTTATATTTATGGTTACATATTTAGCGTGAATTTAGAACGTATTACAACGCAATGGCGCACTAATTGTGAATTTAAAAACCAATACTATCATATAATGTGTAGTCCTTTCTGTTTTTAGTCATGGAGTAATTTAAGGAAGATTCAGTCGCTATTACTAGCAGGTCGATTGACTGCGTAAATGTTTCGTCTTCGTTTCCCATGCTGATTTCCATGACAACTGAGAGTACCAATCAACAATGTGTTGGCATTGGATTGCTTCGACTGGTTAAAATTACATAATCATAAATGCTTGTAACTTCTTTAATCTTAATTTCTAGAAAGAACAGAACCCCACCCCTAACAAAAAAAAAACCCCAAAAAAGAATGAATACAGTTTTCGTATTCAGCACGGGAAACTATATTAGAACGGCATATTTTGAAAATATTCTGGTGAAAATTTGAAAAACGCCAAGTAGCTGAAAGAAATTTAACAAGATCAGATGTTTTATATATGTCTGTGTGTGTGTGTCTGTGTTTGTGAACATACCTACCTCTCTAAACGTGTCTGTACTTTCACATATGGATGTGAGCATGTGTACGTGTGCATCTGAGTACCTGTGTACACACGTGCGTGTGTATTCCATTCCTCTGTTCAACCATTTTATACGTTTTCGTTTTGTTTGTGTTAGATGTGTGAGTAAATGTATGTTTATGCGCGTGTACAAACTATGAGTGTGTGTGTGTGTGTGTGTGTGTACATAGGAAAACTGTAAGTGTGCAGGTGTGAGAGAGTATGTGTACGTAGGTGTTAATGAAGCTAAGCGATTGAATGAAAATTGTGATTATGGGCGTGTTTGTAAGACTGGAGTGTGAGCTCATGTAGAGACTGAGAGAAGTCGGAGCGTGCGCGTGCATGAGTGTGTACATGGTCGAACGTGAGTGTATGCATGGGTGTGTCTGGGTGTACGTGATTGAGCATGTGTGTGCGGTCGGGCGTGCGTATGTGTGTGTATGTGTGTGTAAGAATATCATATTTGCGAGCGAATAAGAAACACATTCGCATTAGATGCACTCCTATGTTAGATGCACCCGATTCCGTGAGTATATATTGTGGAAAAAAAACCAAATATAGTATGTTTCAATATTCACTTATTGAAAGATATTTTAAAGTGGTTTTCTATGGAAAATGTAAAATGTATGATTCTGTACATGTAATCATAATGCTGTGAGAGTGTATTCATTGTTTTGAAGCCAAAATGTTAAAGATAAATGAATAAATACAATAAAAACACTCATACAATCATTTCACTAAATACACTAGTGACTGCCCAATCCTGCTTGCAACAAATGACTTCCATTCCAATCAGTCTTCTTCTCCTTCTTCTTGGAGAGCGAACGAGAAAGAAAGAGAGGGCGGAGAGAAAGAGAGTGAGGGAGGCAGAGACAAAGAAAGGTTGAGAGAATGAAAGAAAAGACACAACGACAGACAAAATTTTAAGTGAGCAGCGCTGGACGACGTTATTTTCGACTGTGAACCAGCAATTTCTGAAACACACGGACACACAGACACACACACACACACACACACACACACACACACACACACACACACACACACACA
>NC_068986.1:106298355-106300034 GCF_001194135.2 Octopus bimaculoides
TATATATATAGGGAAGTCTGAGTTTCTTACCAACGGAGTTTCGTTTCATGGTTTCATGGTTTCGAATGTGACATCAAAATCACGCGTAAACGGCACCTTACCTCAAAAAAGAAATATTTGGTTGCTATTTCTTGCACGCCCTGCTACCACGTATTTCGGGACTTTTATCCCAAATACATGTAACGTGGTGTCAGGGCGTGCTAGAAATAGCAGCCAAATCTTTGGAGATGAGATGCGTTGAATGCACTCGAAAGACTCCTTCGAGCGGATCTTTTACGAAATATTTGCGGTATTTTTAAAGTAATTTTGACTTTAAAATATGTTGCCCATCATATTGCATATAATGGAAAGGTTAAAGCTTCTTCGCTTTCAGGATTGGAATATTTCCGGAGATTTTTCCCCATTATGCACCATTGTTTGTTATTTATACCCCCACAAAACCCCGCATGTCTCAATAACTACTGGTTGATATATTGCGTTCTTATTCGCAAGGGCCACTTCACTTTCAAAGTATTTTCTCCATTATGCGTCAGTTTGGCTGTGTAACATTGCAAGCAAGCAAGATTGAACTTTCGTTTTAATGTATTTTTGATATATATATATATAAATTGTGTATTAGAGTCCATGAATATTCTTCATCGATATGAGCCTACATCATTAAATAAGTTCTCGGATGGTATATTTTCCTGTAACCATAGATACCGTTTAACATTTAAATATTTCGGTAAACCTAGATAAATTAACCATTTAATGTTTAATTATCTATATTTCGATTAAACTCTATACTCATGCCATCCTGTAACCTCATATTGACCAATTATTACCTGCTTAACATTTATAACATTCTCTAAATCTTATTTCCCATAATTCTTTGTTATAACATTTCCTGTACCTGTTAATTACTGCGCCTCTCTATATAACTAAATCACATTTACCCAGTACAAAGTCGCACGAAATGTGAATCCTGAATAACATACACTCTGATGAAGGAGGCAGTATCCAATTTTGGGAGTGAAAATACCCTTAAAATCTATGGATTACGGTACCCGTAAGAGGATTACCATCAATAGTTTACCTATACATGATTACTTATTCTCTCGGATTATTTACATATGTTTTTATCCAATATTCCAATCTCAATGCTACGATGTTTTTTTTTTCGTTCTTCAGATGACTTTAGTTTATTTACCTTTTTCTAATGATTCTTAATAACTTTTACAACGCCGTTCTAATCTAATTTCATTAATCTATTTATCTACGTATATTACATTTTTATATATTTCTGTATTCATGAATTTTTAATATGTTTTAATATTTTAACGACTAATAAATTGGCATATTCTAAAGACTGATATATGATCTATGACAGAATAAATGTATAATCAGGTTGAACCTATCTGAAATTCTCCTCAGCATTTTTCAATAACTTCGCGTCTCGGGTGTTTTATCTGATCACTTTTGACAACTGCCTGTACAATAAACAAAGAAACTTGACTATATATATATATAGTCCGGGAACTTTTGGTACCACTTTGTATATTGATATATATATATATGTTTGTATGTATATATATATGCATATATATATACATGCAAACATACGTATATACATACACACACACACACACATACACACACACACACACACACACACACACACACACACACACACACACACA
>NC_068986.1:106300942-106301582 GCF_001194135.2 Octopus bimaculoides
TATATATATATATATATATATGTATATGATGATCAATTTCAGATTATAATCTATCGTAAAATCTATAGATATACCAAGATTTCATTTTGCTTCGAAAAAAAACTAAATATGAAAGATTCAGTACAAGCTTTATACGAGTGTTTCTCCTTCTTCCAAACTACTTTTCTTTTTCCGTAATCTACATCTGGTTCAACTGCGTCGCATTAAAATTTTAGTAAAGTAATTTACCGACCAATCTTAGCCTTTACAACTAAGTCATGTTCAATTCCGCCAGAAATTTCACGTGAGGCTGATTTAATATTTGATGTTATTCTTCCTCAATTATACTATAACTTTTGTCCTTTGCACTCGTTTCTTATCTTTTATTTATTTATTTATTTATTCATTTTCTTTCTGTTTACTAACATTTACAAACTCGCCACATTCTTTACTTATCTATTTATAACCTTTATATTATTTTTAACTGACCGCAGCTGCTTTCGTCAGTTCCCTACCTCGACATCCGGTAAACATTTAACCTAACATAGCTCTCCACTTCCAAACCACCACCACCACCACCACCACCACCACTACTACTACTACTACTACTACTACTACTACTACTACTACTACTACTACTACTACTACTACTACCACCACT
>NC_068986.1:106301899-106306731 GCF_001194135.2 Octopus bimaculoides
AAGCAAACTTCATTTGTTTGTTTACGTTTATCGTAATTTGAATTTATAATAATAATAATAATAATAATAATAATGATGATAATAATAACAATAATAATAATAATGATGATGATGATAATAATAATAATAATAATAATAATAATAATAATAATAATAATAATAATAATAATAATAATAATAATACAAGTAATGATAATCAACAAGGAACTACACCCCCAAAAGCGAATCTGACAGACTGTATGTGTCTAGAAACCTGAGAGGAAGAGGTCTCATAGGTTTCAAGATCTGTGTTGTCAACGAGAAGGCTAGTCTGGTATGGTACATCAAGTAACAGAATGAACCCTTGCTTGCTGCTGTTAGAATTAACAATATAATGCTTACCGAAAATGTGATGCACCCACAAACATTTAAGAAACAACACGAAAAAGAGTAAACAACTGGAAAATGGAATCACTTCATGGGCAATCCCTAGGAGAAATTGAAGGAAAATACAAGATCAACACTTGGAGATGCTTAGGAAAAGTGATCTGGAACAAGCTCTGAGAACTAATTATACCAAGTTCTAAATGGATAAGAGTAGCGAATCGCTCATTTGTAGGATGTGTGGCAGCAGAAACGAAACAATTGTGAGTGGGTGTAATAAGCTGGCCAAAGAGTACTACAAAAGGAGGCCCAATAGTGTGGTTAAGTCCGTCCACATCCTTAAACAAACCTTATTCAGGGACCTTTTGAGCGGGATGGGCTACTCGACTTGAAGAAAATTCTAACTGGGCCCCACCTGCGAGGTCATGCGCTGTTTATCTTGATATGAGATCACCATGTCGCGCACATATGTTTGTGATGCATATGCCTGGTGTACCCTTATCAGACGGGTAGTCATGAGGGGTATAATGGGCTTCGTATATTTTACTCCAGTGTCACTTTGATGGCAGGCACTGCTCTCTCACTGAATAATAATACTAATAATAATTTATTATAATTTTAAATTCTATTGTAATTATTACGTTTAGTAATGATTTTCTCCTATAAATGGTTTCGAGAGAATTGTTACTCGTTCCTCGTATACCACGCATACATGGCAACATGAATCCCTCATAGTAAATTTCGTAAATCAGCTTTAATCTATTGCTTTAGGTTGTTTAAAAAGGTGGCGTGCTCTGGTGGCCAGTTATTATAAAGGAGGTATTCATTTCTAGAAAACTCGAAGACCAAGGAGGAAGGCGCATAGAGTATAAGCATTTATTATTATTTTTTTTTGGAGCACTGGGTCTCGAAGCGAATAAAGCTATAAGTAATACCACGTAAATAGTAAATTGAAAAAATCCCTTGGGATTGAAAATCGAAGGCTATAATTTATAGATTTCTATGTTTCGAGATCCACCGTTCCAAAATAATGAATTATGTTACTTTCTCTTAAAAAGTTTATCACATTCTTATGACATAAATAGCATACAACACTTGCTAGTAAGAATAAAAATCCTAAAATGGAAAGAAATATTCGAAGTGCTTTTTCGTCCAATGGTAGAACATCTGTCATGCGTACAGGAAATTTGAACTCGAGTCCCACGGGCATCCTTCAAAATTTTATGCTCAAAAAGGGGTTTTTCAACCCCTTGCTATCATTTATAGCTCTATGTGCCTCGAGATCCTCTCTTCCAAAAATTATTATTTCACTTTTTCTCGAAAGTTCATAAAATTCTCAAGACATTAGCAACACATATTTAATTTGTTTCTAACACATTATAAAGATCTTGAAATTTCTAGTCGAAGGTAATCATGCATAGCGCCATGTTATTCATGCTACGTTATTTACGATCGTTTTAATCACATTTGCTTTACTACTTTACATCCTGTTATTTACAACACATTATTTACATGCCTTTTTGTTCAGAGTACAAACTTAAGATATGGTATTTTTATTTAATAAATCGCTAAATTTTAACGTTCTACACCAAACACATGATTAAATTTTGATGTGATCATATTTCTTCAGAGTAAGCTGTAATTTATGATTTATGGTAAATCATATTTCTTTGACTCCTATGAGGTGTCGCTTTGCTATATCTGGCGTAGTTCGTACATGGAGAAGATAGTGTAAAGCTTTATATGATGAAATTATCTTTAAAAAAAAATGAAGCAATTACATTCATTTTCTCAGAATTACTGTATAGTGTGCAAAATCTAATGCTACAATCTACTGAAACAACAGTTGGATATGTATTTATTTATTAATATTTTATTATCAGAACAGTTGTGCCACTGCAAACGCAAAACTTACGCTTGTGATAAATTGCTTGCAACGATAATAATTTTTTCGCAATCTTTTATTTAATTACAGTAGTTTCTCCGTCTTTATCAAAAATAATATTCATAATTTGACAGATGCGAAAGTTTTGAATGGTGTGAATCATATCCTCCAACAATGTACTCTTAATCAGTTCGTATTTGTTATATATTTGAGCTATTCTAAAGGAATTGCAATAAAAGTGATATCAAGATGAATTTAAATTCAAACTATCAACATCCATTAAGGAAATTTTGATCATGTAAAACCACCAATCCATTCTGAGAGTAGGGTCTCTAATGGGTTATTAAAACACTATCTGTATAAACACGGATCCCTTCTATCATGGAGACCTCTGCTCGATCAGGGCTGACAAGGAACTAAAAGCACAGCACAAGATACAAACAGATACCTATAAATACTATAAATATTGGAATACATATGCAAGATAAATGGCGTGCCTGAAACAGTAGCATAATCTCATTCAAATTACAGCTTACTGTCTCAAAAAATGAAGGATATAAAAATGCATGATGCAGGGAGGGAGATAAGTAGCTCTTCCAAAACACGCAAAATCTGTTAACCTCATTTAAACATTTATTTTTCACAAGTCGTTAAAATTTTCGTCGCTCCAAAATGCAACATGGTTAAAGACAAGATTGCACTGCATCTTGTCAGTTGCCAGGTCGCACTTTGCGCAACGAAAATTTTGTGACCTTATAACAAATAATAAATGTTGCCATTTTGTGTTTTTGAGTGGCTAATATGTGTCTTCCACACAGCAATCGTTTCAGTTTCAACGCAAGATCTCGGATCAAATCACTTCCCAGGCAAGTACACCCCAGAAAACGAAATATATAGTCTCGCGCCTAAAAGATGAAATGACCCAGATTGGGCAGACTTTGATCGTACTCAATCAAGAGAGATCTGAGAGAAACAACAAGAACGTTACTAACATTACTGCTAACACGAATCACCAGACTACCACCACCATTGCCGGCACCATCACCAATGCAGCAATAATTCTTAGATTCTGGTTTCTGGAATTTGTAATCCATCGTCTCAGTACAAAATGGATAAGGGAAACATCGTGTAAGCAATGCAGAATATATAATCCAACAAGTTCACATAATTCAGTGAAATCCTTACCACCCATGCTCATGTCAGAGAACTCACTGTTGTGACACCTTTGTAGGGAAGTAGTGTTGATGTAGAAGATTGATGTAGAAGATCGACAACAATGGGTTTTGCTAATATCGAATTTGAGTGCGGTTTGGTGAACAAGGAATAATAGTTCTGAATATGAAATCGGGAACAGAATCATTGATATTTGTTGAATAACTGAGTTGGTGTTCCACAGAAACTAGGGAATACGATAACCTGTATTTCGGGAGAATAGAATCTATAACGGTTAACAATGGATGTCAGTTTCTTGAGGTTTCATAAGTAGGCTAGAAGGATGTTTGGTAAATTTAAGCTTATAATTTTTTGAACTAAATTATAATTTCTGGATAGATCGAAAAAACAGTTTGGAGAATAGAAGCAATACATTTCGCCGAAGCGTTGCTACCATTTATTATGGTATATTAGTCTTTATACCTGGATATAAGAACGTCTGAATTGAGTAGAAGTCGGTATTACGAGCGCATGTCCATCAACCATAGGTTCTTGTATTATTAGAATTCACAAAAGTTTTTTTCTCTTCTTGACTTAACTTATTTGTAGAGTTAATTTACATGGGATTGATGTAATAACGGAATTGAAAGTTCTCGACCATCCGAAATTGATTATGTGTGAAAGATTGTGACAGAAAAGTGTGCGGAAAGCATTTAATTGACTTCAGTACATATATATATTCTCATAGAAGTATGCGTTCACACTTTGCATTCTTCTAGTTTTTTTTTCTCTTTGTTTTTGTATGTGCTTATTCCCTACAGCTAAGAGTCAGTCGTCCTCACCAACGTCTATCATTATAATTCCAATACTAAAATTAACTTCTCCATCATTTTAAACCGAACCATCTATGAAAAGACCCACGGATATAAGCCATACAACCTGAATGTAATTCAGAATCTGATGAAACCAACCGCAAACGAAACTTTGATATATAAATACACACATGCACACAAACAAACGTATATACATAGACATATACACACATACTGACACACAAATTTGTAAGTATATACCTATATAATCTATATACGAATATATTTGTTTAGATATATAAGAATATATGTGTACACACACACACACGCACACATATGAATTTGTAACAGTTCAAATATGTTGCAGCCCTATTCAAATCCACAAAATGACAATTCACCCTGGACTAGTCGCGTTGTCAGGTCAGTGCCATCTCTATTTTCAGTGTTTGTTGCCGAAGAGAAGATGACTACTTTGAAATGCATGCATATATTAAAATAGAAGTTGCCTCGAAATGAACTGGTTTCGTTTACACCCGTTTGTCTACAGCGAGAATATTTCTCCACAAGTGAATGGCTTTCTTATGAGTTTGAATATATATATATATATATATATATATATA
>NC_068986.1:106307194-106313617 GCF_001194135.2 Octopus bimaculoides
TATATATATATATATATATATATATGGGGGGGGGGGATCAGTTTGATTTAGATTCGTTGGTACTCTTGAGTTTCAAGCGTCTATTTTCTTCTTTATTTCTCAGCGAGTACGGTAGTGGTTGTCTCTCCTTTGCAAACTGTTGGTCAGACATTCGGGAATGGCGCTCAAAAGAGACGGGAGCAATTGTACGAGAAAGTAGACAAACTAAAGAAGGGCACCAATTTATTGGGAGTCACTTGTATGGATGGAACCAACCTGATTCAAATTCGTTGTTTCTCTTGAGGTTATATAAATCACTGCATATATAAATAGAAGCGTTTCTAATCTGTATCACACGTTCTTCTTCTCTCTCTCTCTCTCTCTCTCTCTCTCTCTCTCTCTCTCTCTCTCTCTCTCACATTAATCTATATTTATGTGCTTGTGTAATTTAATATGCTACTCAGTTGACGATATCCACAATGCTACTCGGAAATCCCGTGTCTCGAACGATTTACGAAATGTCATGTCATGATAAAAATAACAACAGTGAAATGAAATCCAGGGTAGCCTCAGGGGTGGCCTAGCACGTTGATTCTCCTCTGATACTTGCTGTCTGCGCATGACGATATCAGTGAACATTAAATGTAGACGAGGGAAATAAATGATTGTCAATGAAATTGTTAAACATAAGAAATTTGAGCTGATATTTGAAGTTATTAAGTAAAATTAATTAAATAAAATTAATTGCAATAATTCCGCTAATTAATGCAACAGGGAAATAATTAAAAGCGAAGATCGTCTTGAATATTGATTTCAAAATTTGGAACAAAGTCAGAAATATTGTTTTCTACTCTAGGCACAAGGCCCGAAATTTTTGGAGAGGGGGCCAGTCGATTAGATCGGATCCAGTACGCAACTGGTACTAAATTCATCGACCCTGAAAGGAAGAAAGGCAAAGTCGGCTTCAGCATAATTTGAACTCAGAACGTAAAAGCAGACGAAATACTGCTAAGCATTTCGCCCGACATGCTAACTTTTCTCCCAGCTCGCCGCCCCACAAAGTCAGAAATTTTGTGGGAAGAGATAAGTCGATAGCAGAGCCCCTAGTGCTCAACTAGTAGTTATTTTATTGGACCCTAAAGGTTGAAAGGCAAAGCCGATCACGGCTGGCATTTAAACTCAGGGCGTTATATCAGAAGAATTGCCGCCCTCCACCCGCCTGTGAGAACCATTCAAATATTAGTTTCAAATTATGCCACAATGCCAAGACGTTTGGGGGAGGGAGTAAGTTTATTACAACGACCCCAGTGCTCAACTGGTACTTATTTTATTGACTCCGAAATGAAGAAAGACCCGGTTGACCTCACCGTAATTTGAACTCAGAACGTAAAGACGGACGAAATGCTGCTAAGCATTTTCTCCGGCATGCTACCGATTCTCTAAGTCCACCGCTTTAGAACATCATTTAAATATTGATTTCAAATTTTAGCAGAAGGCAATCAATTTAGGGAGAGTGGATAAGTCGATTTCATCGACCCCAGTACTCTACTGGTATTATTTTATCAGCCCCGAAAAGATGAAAAGCAAAGTGGGCCCCAGCGGAATTTAAACACTGATGTAAAGCCGGTCGAAATGCCGCTAAGCATTCTGTCCGGCGTACTCAAGATTCCACCAGCTCGCCGTTTTGGATCATTTAAATATTCCGTTCTACTATAGACATAAGGCCTGAAAGTTTGGAGAAGAGAGCTTGTCGATTATATAGCCCTCAGTGCATGACTGGTACAATTTTATCAATTCCGAAAAGAAAGATTTTCGACCTGGGCGTAATTTGCACTCAGAATGCAAGACGGATGAAATGGCGTTAAGCATTTTGCCGGTGAGTTAACGGTTCTGCCCGTTCACTGCCTTGGATCCTTTCAATATTCTTTTCTACTCTAGGTACAAGGCCTCAAAATTTGGGAGAGGGGGGGGGCAGTTGGTTAGATCGACCACAGTGCGTAACTGGTACTTAATTTATCGACCCCGAAATGATTAAATGCATAGTCGACCTCGGCGGAATTTGAACTCAGAACGTAGTGGCAGACGAAATACCGCTAAGCATTTCGCCCGGCGTGCTAACGTTTCTTATTTCTTTATTGCCCATAAGGGGCTAAACATAGAGGGGACAAACAAGGACAGACAAAGAAATTAAGTCGAATACATCGACCCCAGCGCGTAACCGGAACTAAATTTATCGATCCCCAAAGGATGATAGGCAAAGTCGACCTCGGCGGAATTTGAACTCAGATCGTAACGGCAGACGAAATGCTGCTAAGCATTTCGCCCGGCGTGCTAACGTTTCTGCCAGCTCGCAGCCTTAGGGATCCTTTAAATATTATGAACAAAAATAATATTCTACTTGTTTAATCCTTCATATTTTGAACTGGAGCAACGCCTTCAAGACCTTATTATAGACACAAGTCCTCTTTTCAAACGTGTCACTTATTTTATTCTATAGACACAAACAAATATAAACACGGATACAGGCACAAATACACTCGCAATACAGCAGAATTCGTACCATCATCAACGCGCTCGGTATTGGGACTTTTTTTAAAACGAAATGGTGTTGATACAGAAGAAGATCGATTTCATAGAACGTAATTTAATATTGATATCAGTGCGTTTGACAACATTCATAGTTTAGCGATTCTGAGTGCGTCTACAGATATTGATTAGGTGATCGAAGAGTATTAGTTCTGGATATAAAATTAGGAGTAATATCATTGATTCTTATTGAATAACTGAGTCGGTGCTTTTCCACAGAGGCTGAAAAAACTAGTCTGATTTTTGGAATGCACATGAACGCATAAGCGCACAATACACGCACACATATGCATACACACACACACACAGACACAGATTCACATACACACATACTACACACACATAGAAATACAGGAATGCACATGCACGCACGCACATATAAATGCGGCAGGTTTTCGTACAGTTTACATCGACTAACTTTCACTCATAAGGTATGGGCTGACCCGAATTTCTTATAGAAGACGACTGCTCTCAGTACTTCGCAGTGGGATCGGATTCTGAATCACTTGACTGAAAACCAAATTTCTTAACCATATATACATATATACGACGGGCTACTTTCAGTTTCCGTCTACCAAATCCACTCACATAGCTTTGGTCTGCCCGAGGCTATAGTAGAAGACACTTGCCCAAAGTGCCACGAAGTGGGATGAACCAAGAACCATGTGGTTGGTAAGCAAGCTACTTACCACACAGCCACTGTTAAAGATTTAGTTCCATTTTAGTCTGAACTTCATTTAGTCACTAGCATTAAGCTGTGTAAGTATCGCAATTCCTGTCAATCTAAATTGTATTTGGACATCAAAAAATTTTAGAAATTCTAATACGAAATTTGTATTTTCAGATAAAATTAATCACCTGTATGAAATATCTAAACAGACTTATCATAGATTATCAAACGTTACCATTACCGTCAAACATTAAAAACAAAACCCAAAGACAAGTGATACTATGACATCAACGGGGAGGCTAAAATTCTTGCGAGTTGTAGTAATATCGATGACAGATTAGAGTTTTTAGCGAAGAGAGAGGCTTTTATTACGTTGAAAGATTACAAACTTAATTTCCACAATAAACCCCACTTGTAGATTGCTAAATCCGGCCAAATCCGAAATAGGATTAGTGGCTAAGAAAATACTTAGAAATATTAATTATAAAATAAAGAAAAATACTGGCTTCAGACCGTGGAATAATAGTTTCACAGTTAGTGATTGGTTCAGTAGGATTAAAGATAAGGATAAAGCAAATTCAGTCAATTTGATATTATTGATTTTTATCCCATCCATCTCGAGTTCACTACGAAACAAAGGTATTGAATTTGCTAGATCATTCGTCTATATTCAGACTATAGAATTGAAGTTTATAAAACTTGCCAGAAAAACATTATTATTAAGCTAAGTGGGAACTTCGGTAAAAAAAAACAGGTGGCGATGAGTTATTCGACGTTTCTATGGGATCGTACGACAACGCCAATATTTGTGATTTGGTCGGACTATATATACTAAATATATTGAAGGGGAGGCACTCATCTCATGATTTTGGATTGTACTACGATGACGTGTTGATCGTTTCCCACATATGTGACGGACACACACTTGATAAGTTAAGAAAGCGGTTTTGGGATTAAAGATCACAGCAGTCACAAATCTTTCAGCGGTCGAATATTTAGATGTTTCATTAAATCTGAATACTTTCTCATATAAGCCTTACCATAAACTCAATAAAAAACTAACATATATGCATACACAGTCCAACCACCCTCCTGTTATAATTGAAAATCTAGTTGCAAATATTAGCAAAAGGATATCTAATCTCTCGTTCTCTAGGGACATTTTCGAGAGGGCTGTTCCCTATTATAACAGGGATTTAGCTAATACTGGGTTTAAAGAATTGGTATATAAACCTTCTTCTCATAGAGGTATTAATAACAGACATAGGGAAATTAATGATAAAGTAAGACATTCTAAAAAGAGTCCTACAAGAAGGTCAAGAAAAATTATTTGGTTTACCTTTCCTACTTCTCTGAATGTATAGACGAATATCGATAGAAAATTATTGGCCTTCTTAGATAAACACTTTCCTGAAACTCCTAGATACAGGAAAATATTTAAGAGAAATTCCGTAGAATTATTATAAGCTGCTGCCCGAGCATAAAAAATATTATCACCTGTATGAACCAACAGGAAAGTGAACCAGGTTGCAAATGTCGCAAAGCGGAATCCTGACTGCTAGACCAGCAGTGTATGACGAGTCCATTATATACTGAGCAGACGTCTCAGCAACCCTTAATAACAGTGACACAAGCGATAAAAGAACATACATCGGATTATGTGAAGGAACATTTAAAAAAAAACGGTACTCCAACCACATGGCATCATTCCGTCACAGTGAGAAAAGCAAAACCACAAAGTTGGTGAGCCACATTTGGGCCATGAAAGAAAAAAATATACCACATGTGATCAAATGGAGAATGATCGAAAGGTGTAAACCATACATGACTGGATCTAATAGATACATGATTTGCTTGACCGAAAGGGCGCAGATTTTATTTAGATCCCATATTCGCAACTTGTTGAACTCGAGGTCAGTGACTTTTATTGGATGCAAACAAGTTTAAATATATCTTTAAAAATTGGAAGTTTCCACTAATTCCCGATTGTCGATTTATATCTCATATCTATATTTACATTATATATTTTCCATCCTTTCATATTCCTTCGGTAATTTTTACGTGATTATAGACTTTAGAACAAACACCATAGAGTTTTTCCACTTATAATTGTATGCAATTTCTGTACATTTATTTGTATATCTATGTGCTTCTATAATTATGTATTGTATATAGCTTATATATTTGTATATGTGTACAGCCTTTAGATTATCTGTAGATCTATATATGTGTTTACACATTGATACGTTTATAATTTAATTTAATTTTTATAACTTCAATAATTTATAACTGTACCATTTTTATTTTTGTAAGGTTATTTTCGATTTAAATTCATCTGAACGTTCTACATCGGTTCACTTTGGTAGCTCACCTGTAGTGGAATCTTCCATTAAATACTTTTGCTTTAGCACTGCCTCTCACCTGTTCTCTATTTAAGCTTCTTGGTTTCATGGAATAATCAGCGTCTGATGAGCGTATTTGTCATGTCGTTGAAACTATTAGTAGCGCGTGTAATGCATGCGCAGTGAAACGCATACATTAATATATATATATATTTATAAGATTCAGTGATCGAGATGTAGGAAGAAAGTTAGCTGCAAGCAAATTGTAATAAATATAAAAGACAACTTTCAGTGAAAAAAAGTGGTTCATTGAGACGGAATGTTATGGATTTCTTTCGTATCGAAGTACGACGAACTGAATAAAGTCCTTTTTATATACCACAGTATGCGACCAGAGTTGTCGGATGTGCGAATAAGAATACAAGAGTTAAGGAATGGAGTAGATAATGTCCGGGGCACATATGTTTCATAGCGAGCGGAACCTCGGTAGTAGTAAATATCCAAAGGAGGTGTATACCGCAGACTACTCTTCACGTCAAGGTTAACTTTTGGAAATGAAAGTTTACATTGTCGCAAGGATGTACGTGTTAACGCATGTAACCTCGTGGGCATCGGTACCATTTTCCTCTTTCTCCGTTCTTCCATTCTCCGAACTTTCCATCTTTCCGACGAAGGGCTACGCCCGAAACGTCATACAATCTCTCTTTCCTTTCCTGAGCGTCCAATAATACTATCCATATCACGTCCTCACTTTGTTGTTTTTTTGTTTTTTTGTTATTGTGTTTTTGAACTATATATATATATATATATATGTAGGCTAAATTTTACCTGCTCCACTCCCCCAGT
>NC_068986.1:106314249-106318393 GCF_001194135.2 Octopus bimaculoides
TATATATATATATATATACATGTATGTATATGTATCATAGAAGTGTATATGTATATGCACGTGTGTGAATGGGTGAAATGCTTCCTCACAGTTCCTGACGAAGAAACTCCACTTACAACTTTAGTAAATCTGTGACAATTGCATTAGAAAAGAAAAACAAAAAAAAAGAAAAGAAAAGAAAAACAATCTCTTCCATAAGCTGTTACAGTGTGAGAACAAACATGAATCTAGATGCTTCCGAAGCTAGTTACTTAACCTCAGAACTATATTTTACGTCGAAAACAGGGGTTAAATTTGACCAAAACAATGAACCGATGAACTAAATGCTCTATAACATATTTATGTTAGACCTCGCTGCATGACGTTCCACCATCACTGCAATCGATATTTACTTTTAAATAAAATTCTCTCAAGGGTTCAATACAATAAGTACGACTAATATATAGAATTGAATTTTGACAATCATTCCCCTGCCGTATAAATATTGATCTTGTTCGATCTAGTCATAGGAAATCAATATTATCATACCTCTGCTGCCTGTTTTATTCCATTAGTTGTATTCTGTTTCGTTTTATCTTTTCCCATTGCTTTCTTTCACTTTCGCTTTCGCTTTAGCTCTCTCTCTCTCTCTCCCTCTCTCACTTAATCTCTCTTAGTCTTTCACTTTCTCTCTCTCTCTCTCACTTAATCTCTCTTAGTCTTTCACTTTCTCTCTCTCTCTCTCACTTAATCTCGCTTAGTCTTTCACTTTGTCTCTCAGTTTCCGTCTCTCTCACCCATTGCTTCTCCTCTCTCTCTCCCTCTCCCTCTCTCCCCATCTTTCGTACATCCGTTTTCTATTTTCTCATTTAAATTATTCTTCATTCAATTAATTTTTGTTTTGTTTTGTTTAATCTTTCACCAATGTTTCCACCAAGTCGCTTCATCTCTTTCTTTAGTTGTTTGCTTTTATTTCCTTCTCTCTTTTTATTCACTTCCTTCCTTCCTTCCTTCCTTATTTCATTCTACCTTCCTCGCCAAGTACGTCGGTATATTTCGTCCTTTCACCATCCATTCTTTTCTTCCTACCATCATTTAGTTTTTTTTTCCCCTAAAATATTTTGTGTCACTTCAACATTCATTCCGTTGACATCTTCATCATCATCATCATCATCATCATCAGCAGCAGCAGCAGAATCATCATCGTCATCATCATCATCATCCTCGTCATCATCAACGTCTTCTTCTTCTTCTTCTTCTTCTTCTTCTTCTTCTTCTTCTTCTTCTTCTTCTTCTTCTTCTTCTTCTTCTTCTTCTTCTTCTTCGTTGTCGTCGTCGTCGTCGTCGTCGTCGTCGTTGTCATCGTCCCCTGCATCTCATGCTTTTGTGTTTATCAAACTACGTAATGTGCTAAGTGGAAGATTAAATTTGATTGCGAGAATACACGAAAATGTCATGACTTGGCTAAGGATCAACAGCATGAATGCATTTCTTTGGAGAACACACATATAATCAAACACACATAGGAAACACGCAAACGCATAAACCTATTCACTCATCATGCACACGCATGCGCGAGCATGTATTCTCTGAGGCACTTAATCATAGGGACATACTCAAGTAAATGCCTGAATGTCCATAAATATGTATAAATGAATATAAATTGATACACAGGCAATATATATTAATATGGACCTGTATATGCGCATGTACATATAAATATACAGGTCACGCACACACGATCCAACACGCGTGCTTACTTGTGTGTGTCTGTGTGTGTGTGGGTGTGTGAGAGAGAGAGAGAGAGAGAGAGAGAGAGAGTGTGTGTGTGTGTGTGTGTGTGTGTATGCGTGTACGACCTTATGGTTTCAATTACTGAACGGGTTAACGCGGTGAGCTGACAGAAATGCTTAGCGATATTTCGTCTGCCGTTACGTTCTGAGTTCAAATTCCTCCGAGGTCGACTTTGCCTTTCATCTTTCGGGGTCGATGAACTAAGTAACAGTTACGCAATAGGGTCGATGTAATCGACTTAATCACCTTGACTGTCCTTGTTTGTCCCTTCTATGTTTAGCCCTTTGTGGGAAATAAAGAAATAAGAAATAAGAAACGTTAGCACGCCGGGCGAAATGCCTAGTGGTATTTTGCCTGCCGTTACGTTCTGAGTTCAAATTACGCCGAAGTCGATTTTGCCTTTCATCCTTCGGGGTCGATTATATAAGTACCAGTCACGCAGTGGCGTCGATATAATAGACTTAATCCTTTTGTCTGTTCTTGTTTGTCCCCTCTGTGTGTGTGTAGCCCTTGTGGGCAGTAAAGAAATAAGAAACGTTAGCACGCCGGTACGTGGTTGAATTGTTTGCAGTGATGAGGACGTAGTCCATACTGACAAGGGCTTAATACCGTACTCTTGGGTATGAAGCAGGTAAGCCTAAGACGGTATATCTGGATTGTCGGCTGTCACTGGCTTAAAGGTTAACAACAGGGCGTACCTCTTGTCGACGAATACTACAAGTTGGTGGAGTATGTGTAAACCACTTCTGACAATCCATCCAGGCACCTCACTTCTGGTTACTCTCACGGAAATGCTGTTGCCGTTATATTGTTTATTTTCCCTTCATTCTTGTACTTGCTTCAGTTATTTGACGGCGGCCATGCTGGAGCATCGCCTTGAAGGGTTTTAGTCAAGCAAATCGACCTGAGGACTCATTGTTAATCCTCGAACTTATTCTATCGGTCTCTTTTGCCGAGTCACTAAGTTACGGGGGCGCAAAAACACAAACACCGGTTGTCAAGCGGTGATGAGAAGACAAGCACAAAGACACACGCGCACATACATACACACATACACACACACGTACATACACACATACAAACACACGTATACGACGGGCTTCTTTCAGTTTCTAGTAGAAGCAACCTGCAGCGGGACTGTACTCAACCGCAACATCTCGCTCTGCTATGTGTAGCAACAAACGAACCGAACTGAGGCCACTAAATAAATGACCTCAACCTTCAAGTTTAGTAGCGAGAGCTACATGACAGCCTGTGGGCTTAGGACCAAAGAAAGGAACTGAAGTCACTTCCAGACTGCACTGATAAGCCATTGGTCAGAAAACTCGGGTTATAAAACAGCCTATGGCGGGCCGTACAATTAATGGCTGGAGGGACAAATATACTTTTCTTCTGGTTGCATCTACATAATTTCAGATAGGTGAGGCTTCTTATGTCAATGGAAGATTGTTTTTCCTCTACCACGCTATATTGGGAAGCATGAAGAATTGTTGAAAATTTGCATAATGGGAAAAATGTAAATGTTTCAAACTTTCAACATTTGTCCTTGTGCTTATTGCGGGACAATGATGATGCGAGGTGTAATACAGAATAATATTTCTACAACTGTTATGCAATAATTACATAATTTTTTGTGAATACGTGTACATTCTATAAAACACTGAAAACCATACCAGTTTTCTTTCTATTATTATTCCTATTATTATTATTATTATTATTATTATTATTATTATTATTATTATTATGATGATGATGAAAATAGTGAGCTGGCAGAATCGTTAGCACTACGAGCAAAGTGCTTAGCGGTATTCGTTCGCCTTTACGTTCTGAGTTCAAATTCCTCCGAAGTCGACTTTACCTTTCGTCATTTCGGAGTCGATAAATTACGTACCAGTGAAACGCTGAGGTCGATGTAATTGACTAGTCCGCTCCCCACAAATTTCAGGCCTTGTGCCCAGAGTAAAAAGGATTATCATTATTATATGGCAGTGAGCTGGTAGAATCCTTAGCACTCTCAGCTCAATCCTTAGTGGCATTTCATCCGCCCAGGTCAAATTTGCCTTCCAACGTTTCGAGGTCGATAAAATAAGTGTCCGAGTGTGACAAAGAGGGGCTCTTTGAAATACAGGCACAACACATTCTAGCCAGCCGAGTGGAATGGATCAAAGTGAAATAAATTGTCTTGCTCAAGGACACAATGCATCGCCGGGGATCGAACTCAGGAGTTAACGACGATGGTGAGCCGAATTCCCCTAGCCACTACACCACGCACCATCAGAAGTTAAAATATGCCACAACTATCATACATCCATATATATATATATATATATGGATATATATATATATGGATATATATATATATATATATATA
>NC_068986.1:106318945-106319442 GCF_001194135.2 Octopus bimaculoides
TATATGGATATATATATATATATATTTATGTGTGTATATATATATATATATATATATATATATATGTATATATATTATACATATATATATATATCTTATACTTGTTTCAGTCATGTGACTGCGGCCATGCTGGAGCACCGTATGTAGTCGAGCAAATATTCTATCGGTCTCTTTTTGTCGAACCGCTAAGTTACGGAGACGTAAACACATCTGCATCGCTTGTCAATTCATGTTGCAGGACAAACACAGACACACATACATATACGCACATATATACATATATACGACAGGCTTCTTTCAGTTTCCGTCTACCAAATGCACTCACAAGGCTTTGGTCGGCCCGAGGCTATAGTAGAAAACACTTGGCCAAGGTGCCATGCAGTGGGAATGAAACTGGAACCATATGGTTGGTTGCCAAGCTACTTAACACACAGCCACTCCTGCGCCTATACATACATATATATACATACATACATATATATATATATGCATACATA
>NC_068986.1:106321085-106323756 GCF_001194135.2 Octopus bimaculoides
ATATATAACGTTTCTAATATATTTTGCTACAGCTAATGTTTTCTTTTAGGAAAATATTTTTCAGCTATTTGCGATTTTTGCTGCTGTTTGTTCTTTCGTGTTGTATATTTGGCCTCTGTCCACATATAACCTCTTTCTGTTTCTATTAGTCACCTTACAGACATTGAGATATTTGGTTTACTTCTTTAAAATTTCTGGTATAAATAAATTACATTGCACTTTTTCTGGACAATATTAAACTTCTGTGCTTAAAAGAATATAATACGTATGTATGTATGCATGTATGTATGTATGTATGTATGTATTTGTGTGTGAGCGCTCTTGCGTGTGTATGTTGACATGAAACAATCTTTCGTTATAACTGTGATTGAATTTTGGAATTTTTTTTATTGTAGAGATTAACTTCTGTTACCATTTGGTGTTGGTTCCAATGCCACCAGGCGATACGCCTACTCTCCCTGCAAGCTGTGATAATTTCCATTGATTGGGAATTGAAAATGTATTCATTTAATGTAGCTATATTCATTTATACCCTTCCGATATCGTAAACTGGGTACTTAGAGTTATTTGTCTTTGTGAATTTTCGCTTCAATCATTCATACTTACACACCTACACATGAAAGCATGTGAATATGTGTATAAATATTCATATATATATATATATGTGTGTGTGTGTATGTATGCATGCGCATATGAACGTACGTATGTATGTTTGTGTGTATGTATCTTATTATTCAGTCTTATTTCAAGATTTCTTGCCAATAGAGAAAGATCCAGTTTCTAACCTAGATCCAATGCTCCTTTATTGGAATTTCAACATTTAAACTGTGTGTTTTGTATATATATGTATGCATGTATAAATGTATGTACGTAGTATGTATGTATGTATACGTTCAGATTTGCATGTTTTGTTTTATGTATGTATTCCCGTGCACATAGTTGCATATCTAGACATGCTCATAACTCCAAGAGAAATGAGTTTTGTAGTTACGGTTTCTTCTATAAATACAGCTAGAAAGAATTTGCTTACCTGCTGGGCTGTTGTTTTCCTTCTGTTCCTCGATTGTGTTGTTGTTGATGTGTCCAGCCATTTTGTTTGTAGTAACTCTCTGTAGTGAATTTGATAGACGGAAACTGAAAGAAGCCCGTCGTATATATGTATGTATATATATATGTGTGTGTGTGTGTGGGTGTTTGTACCCATCCCCCTCAATAGATGCTGGTGTGTTTACGTTCTCGTCACTTAGCAAAATAAACCGATAAAATAAGTACTAGGCTTACAAAAATTAAGTCCTGGGGTTGATTTCTTCGACTAAAGGCAGTGCTCCAGCATGGCCGCGGTCAAATGACTGAAACAAGTAAAAGACAAAAAAAGAATATTATACACAGAGAGAGATTGAGAGAGAGAGGGGGGAGACAGAGAAAGAGATTGAGAGAGAGAAAGAGATTGCGAGAGAGAAAGAGATTGAGAGAGAGAAAGAGATTGAGAGGGAGAAAGAGATTGAGAGAGAGAAAGAAATTGAGATGGAGAAAGAGATTGAGAGAGAGAAAGAAATTGAGATGGAGAAAGAGATTGAGAGAGAGAAAGAGATTGAGAGAGAGAAAGAGAGAGAGAGAAAGATAGAGAGAGAGAGAGAGTAGAAAGAAAAGCATTTTTATCGTGAATTGATTCGTGCTTGCAATTATAGACAATGAGTTGCGAGAGAATCGCTGAAAATTATAGAAATGTATAGCTTTGGTGAAAAGATATATGATAAAAAGGTATTTAACGGATTTGTATATGAACAGTGAAACATGTTCAAATGTGTCTCCGTGTGATATACTGATAACCATAAAATATATACTACTCGGAATGTTCATTTTTAGATTATTTCGATACGTCTTCTTAGCGTAGATTCAACATGAGTTACGACTAAGACGTCAAATTACTGCATATTTCATGGTACACATTTATTGTGCCTTTTTATTACTTGACAGACTCTCTTAATCTTCTTTCGGTTGCACACACACACACACACACACTCACATACACGTACTCACACACGCCGGTGATTACCGATAGATAGATAAATATATACATAGATATATACACATGTATGTGTGGGACATTGGGCAAGAGTCTTGTAATGTAGCCTCATGGCAACTAAAGACTTGTGAGTGGATTTGGTAGACCAAAAATGAAAGAAGCCTGTCTCATATATATATATATATATATATATATAATTATGAGTGTGTGTATGTGTATGTGTGTGGGTTAGTATGTCGTTTCTGTGATTCTGTCCCACTACAGCTTTAACAACCAAATGTTGGAGTGTTTACTTCCTCGTTAACTAGCGGTTCGGTAAAAAGACCGATAGAATAAGTACCAGGCTTTAAAAATAAGAGCTGGTGTCTATTGGCTGCAGTCAATTGATTGAACAAAAATAGAGGTAAAAGATAAATTACAAAAGATATGTGTGTGTGTGTGTGTGTATGTGGAGTAGATAAAACAGCTGACAACTAACGAAGTGTCGTTCTCTATGAAACTTGTCTTGTTTTCCATTTGTTTCTTTCGTTGTCCACAAAAAAAAAATTCCTGTTCCATGTTTTCGTACTCGGATTTCATGTTGTTTACGTTCTATGAGGTCCTGTACCCATATATGCTTATGTATATACATATATGTATATATAT
>NC_068986.1:106324855-106326185 GCF_001194135.2 Octopus bimaculoides
GAGTTTCAGGGCTATTTCCCTTCGTCATGGCCGGTATGACAGACTTTAACAGACTGTAATAAGTTGGCTGGTTTTCTGTCTTTTATACCAATTCCTTTGGACGGCAGCAGTAGGTGTTTGGCTATTTTTAGAATTGATGTCAAATCTATTTTTAGAAATGATGATATTTTAATTTATTGTTTTGTGTGGGTTGTAGGGATAAGATTTTTAAACCCCAGTAGGTGTTTGGCTGTTCTTAGAAATGATGCCAAATCTATTTATAGAAATGATGATATCTGAGAGATTTTTTGTGTTTTGGTTACAGGGATAAGATTTTTAAATACAAAATTTACATTAATTGTGACTGAGGGTGCAGGATAGCATCTACCTTGGTGGAAATAAAAATTAAAATACCCTTAGAGTCGCAAGGAACAACATTTTTATATACGAAAATGTGCTTCCTTGCGGTTCTGACGGTCTTTTTCAACTCTTACTTCTAGCAATGAAGGTCGTAGCCTACACTCTCTTTATTTTATAGATACATATTTGTGTGCGTGTGTGTGTGCGTGTGTGTATTTCCGAATGTATATATGATTGTATGCATATCGAATAGCACTAAACATGATCGTTTTTGATTTAATGAACTCATTGCGAATTCCTTTGCAAAAGAAATACATTCTCATAAACGCTACGTATTCATTTCTTGAACTTCTTAAAGAACGCTTTCCTCTAAGTGAATTTAAATTTTTATTTTCGTAGGTAATTTTTGTATATTTGAATAACCATTCTATACTCTTCCAGAGACAATTCGAATCCTCGTGTGTTTCTTCATGTATTCAGCAGCTTAGAACATTTTCATACATACATACATACATACATACATACATACATACATACATACATACATACATACATACATACGTACGTACATTATTACATTCATACATATATGTATATATGCATATATACATACATGTGTAAATGCATGCATACATACATGTGTACAGACAAACACATACATGCATACATACATACATACATACATACATACATACATACATACATACATACATACATACATACATACGTACCTGGTTCTGTAGAAATCTACAAGATCTTAATATTTAAAGAATGATGAAGAATACAAGACGCTTTCTCTCACAAATTATCTACCATTAAGTGGGCGGTCAAAATTTACTTTAAATTAAAACGAGAAATAGAACATACATGTCTGTATACATCCTTACACACTCAAACACACGTATATACATATATATATATATATATATATATGTATATACATATATGTATATATATATATATATATATGTATATACATATATGTACATAT
>NC_068986.1:106326504-106326997 GCF_001194135.2 Octopus bimaculoides
TATATATATATATATATATACATACATATATATACATATATTTATATTTGTATATATGTATATCTGTATGCATATATATATATGCATTAATATATATATAAGCATACATATACATATATATGTATATATACACACATGCAGAAAACCCCGTACACCCACACTCCCACGTACACTCTCACACGCACATAAACGCACACACATAAACACATACACACACAAATATATAAAACGAAAACGAGCAAAGCCAAATAACTAAGATTAGCTAGTGGCATGTATTTAAACAACTAAAACGAACAAGACTACTTTAATTAACATACCAGATAAAAATCTTGATTCCTTGCTATTTTCTCCGCTTCTTAGTAAGATAGTATAATCATTTTGTGACAGTTCGGGCACACACCCGTATATACATACATACATACATACACACACACACACACACACACACACACACACACACACACACACACACACACACACACACACACACACA
>NC_068986.1:106327308-106328683 GCF_001194135.2 Octopus bimaculoides
TATATATGGTGGGGGCTTGCATGTGCATGTCTATAAGCACGAGTGTGTGCGCATCTATACATGAAACCAAGCATTTTATACCACTACACACACACACACACACACACACACACACACACATAGCTGATTGTATGCCCAACTCAGTACACGGTTATCCTCGAATATGGACACACTCCATTCCGCATCATGCGTGCTTCCGTCCCCTATTAAGAATGTATTCCAGCCAGTCCTTAACCACTCTTCTAACTGCTTTCTCTCAATCTTTATATCATCGAATCACCGAGGTTCATTCGTTACTTTTTCATATGATAGGCTAGCATCGGAAACGTGAAGACTATTTATTTGATTTGGAAACGTCAAACTAATACACAATTTGTTAAAACTTGCCCCGCCAGCGGTGTTTTGCTTTTGTGCTCATTACTTTATATATGTGTGTATGTGTGTGTGAGTGTTCGTATGTGTTAGTTTAAGTGATAACCAGAGAAAGATATGATGGGAAAAATTAAAAATGAAAGATATAAAGGAGGCATTGTTATAAAGTGACAATATTTGGAGACAAAATAAGAGAAACTTGTAAACATATCCGTTATAAGAGATTAAATAGAAAACTGAAGAATGAAGCACAACTAGACTCAGCGACGGACAAAGGAGCTTGGGAGGAATAAAGCAGAGCAGAAGTAAAACATAAAGGGAAGAAAATCCGAATGATAGAATGAGAATAGAAGAAATAAACTGAAAAGGGAGGGGGGAAAGCGAGTGAAAAACGAAAGAATAGAGTCAGTGAGTAGAAGTCGCAAAAGAAACAAATTTAGACACAGTGAAAGAAAAGTAATTCAATATTATAAAGAGGAGACAATTGAGAGTAAAGGAAGGGCGAATGGGAGGAAATATTTAAAGGAAGGTGAGAGGATAAACAAAAAGCAAGGCTAAGTGACGATACGCACACACATAGACGCGCATGCGCGCACACTCACACGCATTCACGTATATGTATAGCAATATAGAGAGGATAGATGAAGATGAAGCATGGTGTAGTAAGAAGCAGGGGATGAGAAAAATACAATCACAATAGTAAGAACGAAGTATACGAAGACATGGAGAAAAACGTAGGCCGCAATACACACACACACACACACACACACACACACACACACACACACACACACACACACTCACACACACACACTCACACACACACACACGCACACACGTGTACGTACATACGTACGTGTGTGTCTGTGTGAAGTGAAATCTTTCCACAGTTACTGTAAACACGTTTACGCTTTATTTCTAAAATTTTAAGTCTTTATACTTTTCAAATATATATTTTTTGCGCCCTTTTAAAGCCTAGCCAGGCTCATGGGTCCGGTTTCCC
>NC_068986.1:106329230-106332878 GCF_001194135.2 Octopus bimaculoides
AAATTAACGTGCAAGTGGCTGAGCACTCCACAGACATGTGTACCCTTAACGTAGTTCTCGGGGATATTTAGTATGACACAGTGTGTCAAGGCTGACCCTTTGAATTACAGGCACAACAGAAACAGGAAGTAAGAGTGAGAGAAGGTTGTGGTGAAAGAGTACAGCAGGGTTCGCCACCATCCCCTGTCGGAGCCTCGTGGAGCTTTAGGTGTTTTCGCTCAATAAACACTCACAACGCCCGGAATCGAAACGTCTTGGAATCGAAACTGCGATCCTATGACCCCGAGTCCGCTGCCTTAACCATTGGGCCATTGCGCCTCCACCAGTCTGGTCTGTATATCCCATCATTAACCCTCTATTCCTGAGATGAATTCGTTATAATATACGTGATATTCACTAATGGTTTTCTAATCTTACATTTCTTTGTTTACTGTGAAGTGGTGCAACTGATGTCAGCATATTTTGAGTTGGAAAGGTATCGTGCATATGTGATCAATATTGCACTTAAAGCTGGGAAGTTTACAAAACTTCTGCTACGTAATCGAATTATAAATCATATTGGATATCGAAAAACTTCCTCACGAGCTTATCACTGAGCGTGTAAATCACATTTTTCAAAACTCTAGAAAAGAAGCTGTAAGAAAAAAAACACGATAACATGATGTGCCTTGCCTCTGCGAGTAAAGGTTAGCATGTATATACGTATGCATGCACACACACACACACACACACACACACACACACACACACACACACACACACACACACACACACACACACACACACACTCACATACATATACACATACCTATACAGACATATAAATATATATATGTACATATATATATATATGTATGTATGTATTTATATACATATAAATAGGCATACGTACTTTTATACTTATGCACACACATACGTACATTCATGCAAACACACGCGCACACACACGTACTCACATAATTATGTATGTACCACGAAAATGTATGTATATATATATATATATATTTGTATACATATATATGCATACGTACTTACGTACTTACATACATTCATACATACGTGCATGCACACAAACACAAACAGGCACGCACGCACACTCGCGCACACACACGCACACACATATGCAAAAATAAGTGAAATGGAATTAAGAGCATTCTTCATTTAAAATCATTACAACTCTTTCGACACATTCTTACACTTGTAAAGCGTAGGTAAGATGTTGCGCATGATTGTGGAAATAAGTTCATCATGAAATCCTCTCGCCTTTTCACTCCGGATATGACGCATCATTCTGGTTACACATTAAGAAACTGAATAAAATGGTGAGTGGATCTAACGAGGTACTCATTTAAACAAACCTCTACGAAGGCGTGCTCTACACCTTGAATGCAAGATATTGTCTGCATGTCCCACCTGTTCTACAGGTATAAGAATGTGTAGAAACTATTCAATATATATATATATATATATATAATAATAATAATAATAATAATAATACAAATAATATATGAGTATATGCATATATACTTACATGTATGTACATACCTACATCTACATGTATATATACATGCATATCTGGGTACAGGACATCAGAAAAATGAAACGTGGACAAAATGAAAAACGAGAACATAAACAGAGCAGGGAAACAAACTTTTATTTCGGACAATGGTAGGAACACACAGGAAAACAGAGAGGCCGCATAGAGAACATTTCCTTCATCAGCTGCCCCTATTCTAAGCTAAACGTTTCGAAGTGAGAGGTTTTGGTATTCAGAAGATCTAAAATTCCCATCTATTTAACTCCCTCCTATCGTTTCTGATGAAGGGATATCCCTCATATCCTTGAAAGAGCTGCTAGTCTACCTTTTTCTTTATAAATGTCCTAGAAATTTCACACTGTCTTGGCTTTGTTACCTCATTTTATTTAACACACACACACACACACACACACACACACACACACACACACACACACACACACACACACACACACACACACACTCACACGCTCACGTACACACACACGCACACACACATACTATGAGAATATTTAAGCCTCTTACAGAGATGTTTTTTTCCAAGATGCCCTGGTTTAATATATATTTTGAAGTGATGCTTCTTCAATAAATATATTATAAAACATCAAATATCATTAAGAAGTTTGCGAATAGAGTGATTCAATGGATATAATTAACTATATTAATGGATTAACATTACCTACAATTGTTTCACTTCACGCCCAAATTAATTACAAAACATATATAATGTATTTTGTGTATCCTGGGTGGAAGATCTTCAGGGCAAAATGGACCTTACAGAGTTTAAATTTTGATCAGTCGAAACAGTCCAACAGATAGAAGCATGTTTATTGTGTATGTGCGTATGTGCATGCATTAATATTATTAAAGCATGCACAGACACACACACGCACATACACACACAAGCGTAGATATATTTATACTTGTATTTATGTGTAATTACAAATAATAATGTTTGAATAAAGCTACGTGTATGTATGAGTGTGTATATATCAGTGTACATGTGTGTCTGTGCGTGTATGTGTGTATGCGCACGTTTGTGTGTGCATACACTATAGACACCAATTGAGCGAACTCGTTCATATTGAAATGCTTTCTAAACTGTCTTGTGATTATCTATCTATCTATCTATCTATCTATCTATCTATCTATCTATCTATCTATCTATCTATCTATCTATCTATCTATCTATCTGTGTGTCTGTCTGTCTCACTACCTCTCCCTCTCTCTGTTTGTCTATCTATTTATCTACCTATCTGTCTATATGTATATCTCTATGTTAACATGCATATATATATGTATGCGTATGTATGTGTGTCGGTATATATATATATATATATATATATGTTGTGCCTACTTGTATGCCGGCATGTCTGCTAACGTATGTGTGTGTATATATACATATATACTTGCACATTTACACACAAACACAAATACACACACACACACATATATATATATATATGTACATATACACATTGAAAAACACATAGACACATATACATACAAACATAACCAGGGTTTGGTAATGTAGAATGTTTGTGGGCAAAATACAGATGAGACAGATATTTCAAGTCTTTAGGCGTCAGCAGGGTTCAGTGTGGCTCGGTGCCAAGATTATGGGGCTCTTAGGATGGTTTCGTTGTATTTTGAAATAATATTTCACATGGCTTCGAGGAAATATTTCTGAACTTGTTCCGGTAGAGATGTAGTTATGAGCTAATAATGCCCATTGCTAATGACAGCTTCGGATGTGTGTACATATGTTTGTATTATGGAAATTATGTAAATGTTTATGTGAATATATGAATACATGAGAAGTCTATTTGTTCATGTGTATATATATAGCTTCTTTTGAGGTGTGCGTATGTTCTAAATAAAACAACTGGCTATTATTATCGCAATGTCTAGGCGAAAACATGTTATATATGTACAGGCATATACAAACATACACGCGCGCACACACACTCAGACTTACACAGACACACAGACACACATATACACACAAACATATATATACATATATACATAAACACACACACACATGTATACATACATGCATACATACGTATATATATATATATATATATATATATATACATACATACATA
>NC_068986.1:106332912-106338484 GCF_001194135.2 Octopus bimaculoides
TATATATATATATATATATATATGCACAGTCTAGTTTCACACACATGTATATCTCATGTCTACCTATACATAGAAACTATAGGCACAATGATTTTTTTCCGTCTAGTAGTATAGCCGTTCATATAATCAAGTCTGTTTACATACTTTCACAAAGATATACTTTCACACACACACATACACACACACACATACACACACACACACACACTGACACCCCCGCACATTCCCACACCTTCACGCACCTTCATACAACTTGACACACATATATGCATGCACACGCCAAAGCACACGTATGTAATGTAGTTCAAAGGCTGATATTCAAAACAAAAGGTCAGTCATTAAATTCTAGCGCCACACTGCGCTCAGTCACTACAATGTTTTGTATTCTCTCTAGGTATCCGTGATCTGAAGTAACGGTTAGACAATGCTTTGCTGATGAGGTCTAATACGACAGAAATATACCCAGGATTTTCAATGTACTGTCAAATGTCAAGCTTATATTTACTAAATCTTATTTTACTATATTTTCAATTATTTATATTCATGAGATCTATTGCATGATTTTTACCCATGGAGCTGTTAAATAAAATAATGTATTTTCTGTATCTAATATTAATGAATAATCTATCTATCTTTGCATTAATCTATTTATCTAACTGTCTATGCATCAATCTATTTATCTAACTCTCTCACACACATATATATATGTATGTATGTATGTATGTATGTATGTATGTATGTAAGTAGGTAGGTATGTATGTAGGTAGGTAGGTAGGTAGGTAGGTAGGTAGGTAGGTAGGTGAAAAATCGTCATGTGAATGATGAACAGCAAAAATCAAAAACGATGGCTTACATATTTGTTATTAATTCATTCCGGCAGGTTGGAAAGTGAATATGTTAATCCGTGTTGTACTTCGTCAATGGAAAGCAATTCCTTATTGACGAATGCGCGTTTATAACACAATTGATTCTGAGTATAAGGGAACTTGGCTTAACGAATCGAATGTTTTATGAACACACATTTGTCTGAAAGGAGAGACTGATCTACACTGACACGATATAACATGAACGAACAGATTAAGAATAATCTTTATAGACATAAGGCCAGACATTCCTAGGGCGGGACCAATCGATTACATCGACCTCAGTGCATAACTGGTTGTTAATTTATCGACCCCGGAAAGAGAAAGGCAAAGTGAACAGCGGCGGAATTTGAACGCAGGACCTAAAGACGGACGAAATGCTGCTTATCATTTATCGCGGCGTGCATACGATTTTGCTTGTTCGTCGCCTTAAGAATGTTAAGAATAATAACAAGAATATTGGCTTCAAAGTTTGGCCCAAAACCAGCAGTTTTAGGGGAAGGGGAAACTCGATTACATCGATCCCAGAGTTCAACTGGAACGTATTTTGTCAAGGCCGAAAGGATTAAAGGCAAAGTTGAGCTCAGTGGAATTTGAACTCAGACGTCAAACGGACGAAATACTAATAATATTAATAAGAATACTATGCAGAATTATTGGTTTCAAATTTTGGCACATGGCCAGCAAGCTTTAGGATGGAGCTAGGTCGATTACATCGACCCGGCTGTTCAACTGGTTCTTATTCTATCGACCCCGAAAGAAGGAAAAATAAAGTCTACCTCGGTGGAATTTGAATCCAGAGCGTTGAAAAGGGCAAAATGCCGCTAAGCATTTAGTTCGGCGTGCTAACGATTCTGCCATCTCGCCACCTTCATATGCAGATATAATACAAATAAATATGTAAGTTATCGTTTTAATCCTTGCTTTTCACTGTGCCCATGACGATTTGTTATCTGTTAGCTGAGGGCAACTGGGTTCAACAAATGATTTGTTAGATGAAGCAATTAAATACCGGTTTTTGAAACTTAACTATTCGATCAGCCGCAGGGAGTCCGAGGACGGAATTCATTTCGGTGAGATTCGAACTTGGAACGTAAAGTGTCAAACACTCTTTATATTGACATAACGAGCAAGTGAAATGCAAGTAGCTACAATGACGAAACTGTCTTCCCAACCATGCGGATTTGGGTTCAGTCCAACTGCGTGGCATATTGGGTAAGTGTCTTTTAAAATAGTTCCGGCCCAACCAAAACTTTGTGAGCGGACTGATTGAAGGAAAGGGAAAAAAGCCCACCGCACGCGCACGCGCACACTCGCTTTCACACCTGCATATATGTTGTTGTATATATGAGCGTCTACTTTGTGCGCGTGTGTTTGTGCTTGTACCCCTCCACTGCTTGACGACCGGTGCAAGTTGTTTCCGTTCCTGTAACTTAGCGATTCTATAGAAAATGAACGAGACAATAAGTAACAAGTTAAAAGTACAAACACACACTGGGGTTGATTTGTTCGACAAAACGCTTCAAAGCGGTGCTCCAGTACGGATGCAATCCAATGACTGATAAGACTTTAAAAAATTAAAAGTTAGAAGACAAACAAGACAGAAAAGTACGCCGAGATCTGAGGGACGCTGAATTCAAAACCAAAGTCTCCGCAGTCGAGGTTGGCGTCAAGGGATTGGTAAGCTCATCTGCCTACAACCTCATGAAACAGTTGTCCATCTCTGGAAGAAGCAGGACTAGAACCTTGAGGGCCATGAAAGAAACGGCGGAGAAGGAAGGCCTCAATTTGGATCTTCTCTAGGAGGAACAAATACCAATTTCATAAGGCTTAATTTGCCCCAATTCATGCGAGTGCCAGATTGGTGTAGTCGTGTAGGGCTGCGCCTCTGGAGCCGGCGATCCGGATTCGAATTCCGCTGGGACCGTGAGAAAAAAGAAGAACCTTCACAGCTGGGTCGTCCGAGCGCTCGCCAGTGTAACCAGCTGGAAACGGGTACTTAGCCCTTCTCAGGGCTGCAGCACACGTCACAACAATGCTAGAAACCAGAGTGACTGAGACATGATTTTAAGTGTATGTCAATGTAATGAAATGACATACAGATGTCACATCAACCTGGTTTACCTTGTCTCTATCAAAGTTCTGTCGACGTGTCATCTCAACGAACGCAAGCATAATGGATGTTATTGCATGTGTGATTATGTAAATATACCGATAGTATGTAATGATCACACGGGTACTTCTTTGACTTTCCTTATGTAATTCAAGCGACTATAATGAAGAGAAAATAATGCATTTCACAACATCGCGTGATTCAACATCGCATCCAAAGATACTCAAGACAATAAAAGGAAATACTAAAAAATGAAACGAAATTACTAAATAAGGATGCCTGTATAGTCAAGAAGTTTACTCCCAACCACATAGTTCTGGGTCCATTTCCATGACATGCAGTGGTAGGTATATTTGGTTTTAGTCTCAGGCGGACCAATACTTTGTGCACGAATGCGGTAAATAGAAACAAAGTGAAAGTTCATCTGTCTATTTATATGTTAGACTGATTTTCCCGACTTCGTCCGATATTGGTCGACTTAGTAAATCTATTCTGGATGCTATACTAGACATAAAGCTAATAGTACGTCTTTCTCTAGTAAGATTTCAGAACTTAAAGATCGCTGGACCGGATTTCGCTTTAAATGAGACATAATGCAGAGTGCAGCCTTATAGAGATAGTCGATATACGTGTGAACTTTGCTCTATGGAAATTTATGAGATCTTTAAGTACAAAGACAAGAACAACCTGATTAATAATAGATTAGACCTAAGGGTATCATACCTGCATAGCATCACCCGCATATTTAAGCATTTTCAAAACTAACAATGATAGTCATCATACTTGAACTTTGATGGTGGGAATTAATTTTCGTGTCGTATCCGTTATAAACTATATAAATATAAAATATATAAAACAAAATGCGATATGGTATATGGTAGATTATATTACATTACATATGTTATATGTTATGTGTTGTGTTATATGGAGTGCTATATTTTATATTATCCCATAATAACCCCCCTGCCTAGTTAGTCTGACTTCATCCTATTTTGGTGATTACATTATTTTCGTTTTTATGATATTCTACCCTACTAGTCATATTATGAATATATTTGTAGTGGCTTTATGAAAGTAATTCTCCCTTTGATTAAATCATAAACCCCCTAGAAACTATAAAATCATACATACAATAGCACCTGTAACATTTCAACTTCAAAAACCCCTTCAGTTTGAATACCTGTAACTGCCCCCACTGCTTCCATACCTATTACCCTCCCTTTTCAGGTTACCTTTATCTTATCCCTGCCTCTAATTTTAATCCCCTGTCTCTTTATATGTAGGTTATATATGTTTATTATTATTTTCTAAAAATTCTTATTATTTTGTTTTCTTATTTTGATATCATTATAAACTGTTATTTCTCTTCTTCTTAAATTTATATTCTTCAGTTACATAGGTCTATGCAAGATACTTACAATATATTCATATAAGCGTATAAATATTTGTGTATATGTATATATGCATATATGCACATATATATGTGCGTGTGTGTGTGCATGTATATATATAAAAAAAAAACCCTCTTTGTATATTTACCTGTATGCATTGTTTTTCACTTTACACATACTAATATCAGCACATATTTTACGAGTATTCATATTCTTTTTATACCTTAGATTTTATAATTAAATATATATATATATATATCTGTATTACCATTATCTCAATATCACGCTTCTGATTCATGGCTTAAAATTAAAAGATAGTATTATATATTTCTTGATATTCCATATAAATGCCTTGAGCAGTCTTTATAGAAACCACCTAATAACCTAATAATTAGTTAATTAATTAAGTACAAGAATAGCTATTAAACTAATTCCACATAATCTTCCTTTTAATGCTTATAAATGATACATACACACCTTTAATCTATTTTGGCTATGATAACACTTTGGAATTCTTAAATATTATTTTATACAGCATAACAATATTGTTTATAAACGTTCCCCCATCGTGCCCCTAATGAATTTTCTATGTATTAGCATCTTAAGTTTCTTTGTGTCTTGCTCCTTTAACTGGTAATTTACACTATGATTTAAAGTCTATCCCTACCCAGCCTCTTTCTTATAGACTGTTACTGCTATCAAATTGACTCTTCTTAATATCTTATTTCCTTTCTCTTGGGGAAAACGGATAACTATGATAATATTTATGACCATACTTAGCCATGAGCTATCAACTCACTTTTATTCTTTAATCAAAATAGACAGTCTTCTAGTCTCAGATTTAATAGATGATAAAGAGATAAATAAATTAGAAATGAATTACAACCCTTACAACTCTATGACGCCACTATACTCCATGCGATTCTAAGAACGTGTTGTCTATTCTTTGCCACTTTGCTACAATAGCGACAACGTGAATTTCTTCCATCTTCTTATTCTGTTAAAATATTTAAGAAAAATCATACCAATGTGTCCTACTAGTTAGAACATTCTATATTTTATGTAGCTGAAGATAACACTTCATTTAAATTGATGCAATGATTGCACTGTTCAATTAAAAGGAGCCGCTTGATACGGTCGTACTGCATCACTACTTGATATCTTGATGCTTATTTATATATATATATATATATATATATATATAT
>NC_068986.1:106339060-106339447 GCF_001194135.2 Octopus bimaculoides
ACATGTGTAGTGCAGACAATTGGCAGGGTGGATACTGAGGACATTCCGTACAAGGGATCAAAAAGTCATGTTGACTCTATGGAAGACATTTGTTCTGAGCCGCCTAGACTATTGCTCTCAGTTGTGGTCACCACACAGTGTTAGGCGGACAGCAAAACTCGAGGCAATTCGGCGGTACTATGCAAAAAAGATCGCCACAGTCCAACAGATGAACTACAGGGAGCGACTGAAGGCACTAGGTCTCTACTCCCTGGAGCGCAGGCGGGAGAGATATGTAATAATATACATATGGAAAATACTGGAAGGACTGGTGCCAAACTTTGGTATCAAGTACTACAGGAATGCCCGCACGGGTCGCCACTGCATGGTGCCAAAGGTACCGTCCAC
>NC_068986.1:106339804-106345252 GCF_001194135.2 Octopus bimaculoides
TATATATATAATATGCCATGCAGCACAACTGTACCCGAGGCAATTTTTTTTTTGGGGGGGGGGAGCTAGCTTCTTACCACACAGCCATGAGGAAGTACATCAAGCATAATTACTGAAAATTCATAGAGTACATTTTTCATTTCGTTTAATTCGTTACTCCTTTTGGTGAGTAGATCCCTTTTTAACATCCACTGGTGTACAGAAAAAACCTGCATGATGTATTCGCTGCAGAATCCATAAAGACAAAACAAAAAAAACACAACAAAAAGAACACGTCGAAGATGCTATTGCTTAACTCATTATAATACATTCCTAATTCTAAGAAAACCGTAAAGAGATAGGTTTGCAGAATATCAAATCAATTGAGTAGGAAAATAGTGAAGAATCGAAAATGACACTTCAAAGGCGACGATGTGTCTCATTTGTTTTCAATGATTCGCCAACGAAGATGTAAGGGAAACAAATAGAAAAATGAAAAGCAAAGTAATCAAATAGAAGAAAAGTGTATGTAGAAAAGAGGTACCCGCAGCATTTCGGTAAACAGAGTAGATAATATACGGAATAATAGAATTGCTTCTTTAAAATGAAGTAAAACAGGAAAGATAGTCACTAAAAACGGGAACGAAAAAAACCTTCTTGCTGTGCTGTTTCCAGCAAAATTACATTGAGCAGAAAGAAACCAATATGGGAGAGATAATAAGTAAAAGCAAAAAAAAAAAAAATAGAAGGTTTTAGAATAGAATGCTTGATTAGAAGAGCTGTAAAATATATTGCAATTTTGCAATTGCAGATTGTGCAGTTAACATCAGAAAACTTCAGGCAATCAAATCTTTTGATAGTCAGTCTTTGCAAGATAAATATAGTACATGTTATGATAGAGTAGGCGTTTGTGGTTGTAGTTGTGCCTGTCATCGCAGTTATCGAAGTTGTTCCTGCTATGTTCATTGTTGTTGTTGTAGCTGTTAGTGTTATTTTTGTTCTTTATATTATTGTTGGTAGTTAAACTCAGATAAGAGATGAACGAATAGACTTATGATCAAGTACCTTCCAGTTGTGACTATCCAGTATTTTATTTCAGATGTATTGTATAACAGTTTCATTATCCAATGTACGCTCCCTTATATAAAACACTGGACAATTATCCAGTGGCATCTATCTGTTATATCTTCTTTCTTTATTGCCCACAAGGGGCTAAACATAGAGGGGGCAGACAAGGACAGACAAAGGGATTAAGTCGAGTACATCGACCCCAGTGCGTAACTGGTACTTAATTTATCGACCCCGAAAGGATGAAAGGTAAAGTCGACCTCGGCGGAATTTGAACTCAGAACGTATAGACAGACGTGATACCGCTAAACATTTCGCCCGGCGTGCTAACGTTTCTGCCAGCCCACCGCCTTAATTTATCTGTTATTTCTAGAAGGTAGATCGACCGCATGTAGAATCCATTATTGACTCGTAAATAGGTGCCCTTGGTATGACTTTAAACTGCATCCGGTGGTGGGGCACTGGTTCCAAAATTTCCAAGGTCTTGCTTGAGACGTGTGACATGTTCTCGGGCCCACAGTAATCAGGATTCCAGCAATAGGTTATTTAGCATGTCACGGAATTGTCTCTGGAAGGAAGTCATTCACAGACGCCTCAACAGACCCTTCAAGTTTTTAGTTTCTCATCTAAGACAAGTTACCCCCATATGGATACTGGATCCTAATATTTACTGTGCCCATGCTAGTTGTTCTACTCATACCAGTACAGATTGAAAGGTGAGAGAATGGGACTACCTCTGCAAAATTCATGACCCCTGCTTCTATGTGAGATAGTTTATGGAGCGTTTAAGAAAGGCTAAGTGAGTAAAACACTGCAAGATATCCAGAGAGAGTGACCCTAAGTCAATACCTTGTACCACCTGTGGCTCCATAGATGCTGCGAACGTATCCACTTGCCTTTCCTTTGTGGTGTATCCATGAGTAGTGAAGCAGAAAATGTATTTAAGATTAGTCACTTGCTTCTGGAAAACGACGAGGCAGAGCAGAAACGGTTAAGTTATTGATTCTTAGATACAGTCGGCCAACAACAAAAACCATTCACTCAAACAACCTTATGGAACCTGAGTTATAAATAAAGATGTATTACCAATCTGACAGGGTAGATCTGTCAGGTGCAACCTTCGGCCCACGGGAGTATCTGAATGTCACTTCTAAAGAAAAATTACCTCGAAGGTTTTAGTGGTGCGACTACCAGATGGTAAACTACGTCTCATGCGGCCTGTTTCACAAAATATGTCATCAATGCTTAATCTAGATTGCATTTTAAGATTGCTAACGAAAGCAAGTCTACTTCTCTGAAAAACTAAGAAATGTACTACCATGACAGTGAGACGACAAATGTTTCTGATATTAGTACAAGGTGATGCATTTAAAGGTTGCTGAATCAAGCCACATTATTTCACTTATTTTATTGACAGAATAATGAGGGATACCACAAATGTCATATAAAGCATGTTGCTGGTGCATTTTCAGTGTTGCTATCTATTGCTTTTTATTTATGGAAATAGTAATGGTGGTGTTGAAGTTTTGCTGTTAAGATTAAGAAGAAGCCAATGGCATTTATGGATCGCTCACTGAATTTGGTAACGTAAATGAACGGAAATAATAACAGCCAAGAATAGATAGAAGATTGCGAACACTGTATTGCAGAAGTCAACTTTTATATACTTATACTAGAAATTCTCAGTTCTATGCAAAATACACAAAACAACAGAAACAGTTACAAAAAATGGATTTGGCAGTGACGTACACACGTGGTTCCATACTCATAGCTACATATGGAGTATGAAACCTAACGCAACACCACATAAGTGGAAAATAATAGAAGAATCCACACTTTATGTTGATGAATCAAGTAAATGTAAGCTAATTTTAGCTGAGAAATCTCAGGTCTTTTGCAGATCTAAAATCTCTAAACTCACTACTGAAACTTAGGTCTGAAATTTTCAGCAGCTGTAAACGTATGTCTAAGTTCCTTTTGAAAATCTGGAAAATTCCGCCTATACCAGATTAATTTGTCGCTATTTTTCCCAGCCTTACAATTTAAGATAAAGGGTGATAAATCTTTGTATAGCTTTATTTATTTCTGATTTTTTTTTTCATTTTTTGATTTGTTATACCTTCCACGTTTTCCATATGCTTACGTCTTGACTTTTCACGTTTCTTCTCTCATTCAACTTTTAGTTCCTTATGCTATGCGGTTTGTGCCTGATGACTGTGCGATGTTACACATGCTATAATTCATTATTTGGCATTTTCTCAGTACAAGAAACTATTTGTAGCATATGTAAACATGTATTGTGTTTATTAAATAATATTTATCTCTCACCACATGGAGAACTTTCACGGAACAGTACATTATATGCGTGTGTGTACGTGTGACTGTGTACATGTGCATAATGATTGTTTGTATAAATGAATATACACTCTGTGTCTAATATCGTTCATACTTAATCAGTTGTATGACTGCAATTAGAAATGCTACTTGATTAGCTTAGCTGGTTCTCATATGAATCATAATACATATGATATATCATTATGCTTAGCACCTACTAAGCACGTGGTCTTGTTGTGTGCGAGATGGGAATGAGAAATCATTGTAATAAAGAAGTATATTTCTCTTTGATGCTTACAAATTGTATCAATCCACTTCGTAGCTGCAAGCTATACTTTTATAGTTTATAGAGTTTACGATCGTTATTAAGAACTCACTCTATATCAACATTGCAAACATCTGTAGACTACACACATATACATGTATGCTTACACAGACACACACACACACGCATACACACGCACACACACACATGTATGTATTGATATAGGCATATTACTCTTTTACTCTTTTACTTGTTTCAGTCATTTGACTGCGGCCATGCTGGAGCACCGCCTTTAGTCGAATCAAATCAACCCCAGGACTTATTCTTTGTAAGCCTAGTACTTATTCTATCGGGTCACTTTTTGCCGAACCGCTAAGTTACGGGGACATGATCACACCAGCATCGGTTGTCAAGCGATGCTGGGTGGGGGGGACAAACACAGACACACAAACACATACATATATATACATATATACGACGGACTTCTTCCAGTTTCCATCTACCAAATCCACTCACAAGGCTTTGGTCGGCCCGAGGCTATAGTAGAAGACACTTGCCCAAGGTGCCACGCAGTGGGACTGAACCCGGAACCATGTGGTTGGTAAGCAAGCTACTTACCACACAGCCACGTATGAACTGTGTGCATCCATGTGATGATTAACGAATTCCAGGTGCCACATAAGGCAATAGATAACTTGAATGCTTCGGTGATATGAATTCGAACCCTGCCATGAGTCTCTCCGAATATAGATGGCATCGTAGATTATATGAGTTAAACCAAAATAATAAGGTAAAAGTGAAACAATAATGATATTATTATACAATACTGGTCAACAAACTTGAAACATGCTTCAAACACGTTTCTTAACGATTCTCGAAATAGTGGTCATGTACACTTGTTTCATTTACTTAGTGTAGGATGATTGAAAATTATTGAAGCGGAATCTTTATTTACTGCCCGGTATTTGTTGGTGCTTTTACTTAAATCAAAACACGAATCTCCTTGTCCGTTCTGAACTCAATTACTAAACCAATTATCTTATATATTCCATTCCGGGGATTTTCACAAACTCAAGTGCAATTTCAAGAACGGTAATTATGAGATGTTTGTAGGAAACTCAAATACCCTAGCTTTCAGTTTATTTGGTTATCTTTGCATGAAACATAATATGAATATTTAAAGCCAAATTTGTTATTTTACATCTGAACCATTGTAGCATTACGATTTATTACAGTATTGAAGAAACTCAACTCAGTAGTATTATTTATCGTTTCTAGATTGAAGTTTTCTCTTATTAGCTTCATTTATTGTCTTCCTAATTAAATAACAACGCTTTGTTGAAGTTTATGCCGTCCTATAGATCTCCGTTATCTCGAACTTCAAAAACATCTAACTCTTATTTAACGTAACGTACACCACATATATTCTTAGATACTTCAATTTTAGTTATCATATGGCCATAGTTTTACAGTCATCACAGCTATAAAAGCACCAGCATGAATATTAACGCACACCTCAAGACTTTCATAGCTATCACAGCTATATCACATTAACAAGGACTAACTAAACAGAGCGGGTCGTGCGTTGAATAAAGGGAGTTTTAATTCTTATAAATTCATGCATAGGCGTAGGAGTTGCTTTGTGGTAAGTAGCTTGCTTACGAACCACATGGTTCCGGGTTGAGTTCCACTGCGTGACACCTTAGGCAAGTGTCTTCTACTATAGCCTCGGGCAGACCAAAGCCTTGTGAGTGGATTTGGTAGACGGAAACTGAAAGAAGCCCGTCGTATATATATGTACA
>NC_068986.1:106345444-106348017 GCF_001194135.2 Octopus bimaculoides
GTGTGTGTGTGTGTGTGTGTGTGTGTGTGTGAGTGTTTGTCCCCCCAACATCGCTTGAGAACCGATGCTGGTGTGTTTACGTCCCTGTAACTTAGCGCTTCGGCTAAAGAGGCCGATAGAATAAGTACTAGGCTTACAAAGAATAAGTCCTCGGGTCGATTTGCTCGAATAAAGGCGGTGCTCCGGCATGGCCACAGTCAAATCACTGAAACAAGTAAAAGAGTAAAAGAGGGAGTATACTAAATTGTTCCTCATTTGTTTAATTATTCAACAAAGTGAAATAAGCTCTATGAGCACTGATAGTTAAGGGAAAGCAAAATAGATAAATTTGAAGAATAAAATAATTTCATCTCAAAACTACGTTTAGTAAATTTTCTTTAAATTTTAAAATGTTTGGGTTGGTGGAATAAACCACTAAATAATAGAAGCCTTTACGCCACTCATCTAGTAACTTATTCTTCAAAATATAGCTGCAAAAGTTAGATATATTCAATAAGGGAGATTTAGATTTATTATGTGGAAAAAAATGTATGATTATAACTGTAAATCCTTTGGGCATAGGTCTACTCTATAAGAGATGAAATGGAACTAAAAAACAACAGCTGCAACAACAATAACTAAAATAACACCGATATTAACAACAACAATATCTTTAAAGTTTATCATTAGAGATGCTCAATTCAGTACGAGACATCTATGAATCGGTGCCACAATAGACTGGAGTTAAGAACTTGAGATGTAACTAACAAACGAAGATGTCATTGTACGCTCGCTCGAGCTGCCTAAGTTGCAGTTAAATTCTATTCTGCTATTTTAGAAAAAGGACAAAATCGATAATGTAGTCCTAGATACACTATATTTGATAACGAAAAAGAAAGCAGACATAATAGACATAATTAAAATTCTCTTGACCATAGATCGGGTCGCAAATCGCAACAATATAAAAAAAGAGAATTTAGCAAGACGACTGAGAAATGTATCAGAATTGAACGATTTACCTACCTAATGAATTTTAGCATTGGTCTTAGGCTATACATTTATAGAAAGAGAAGATGGCCTGGATAATTGAATCTAACTACAATGAAATATTGGTACGTATTCTACCGATCATGGAGGGAGAAAATGCCAAATCAATCGGACAGGATTTGGACACAATCTAAAGGATTAACTATATAATGAGATATTCCTGCTTCTGAATTGTTATATTCTTCGAATATTGAAAGAGGAAGAAAATACAGTTGCTTTTACCATTTTATCCGCCTTACATTTGTGTAGCTTATCGCTTGTCTTGCCATTTGATAAATTAAGATCTACGGCATCCTCAAAGAGACATACAGTTTAACAAAAACTGCACAGACACACATACACACACATGCGCGCGCGGGGGCACACACACGTACAAGTACACAGAAAAACATTCTTCCACAAGAACGGCAACCTATTACATTTGTTTCTTCTTTCATTGATTTTAGCCTTTCAACTGCGGCCATGCACCCTGGGTGTAAAAGGACTTAACCAGACCAAAAGGAAATATCAGAAGGTAATATTTGATACATAACTTCTTCCCTTCGATTCCGATATACGTATAAATGTGTGATATATATATATATATATATATATATATATATATATATATATATATATATATATATATATATATACACAGTAGAAGCCTATGAATATATATATATATATATATATACATACACACACATACACACACACACACATATATATATATTCATATGTATATATAAATATATATGTATATATGTTATTTTATTTTTCATTTTCGTAGAGTCAGTTGCCTTGGTAATTTGACATTATACCTGCAGACTCACAAGGTTTTTGGGCAGGTGACTTGTAACTTGACAGAAAACCTCCTGCACCGACAAGTGGAAAAGAATTAGTGATAAACTGAGTCGATCTACATAAAATATTCATCTACACTATATATATATACGGAAGTGTCCAGTGACATTCATAAATATATGCACTGGTACTCCGGGTAGAGTGCTGGTATGTAGATGAGGAGAGGTGCAGAAAGTTCAGCTAGAAGTAAATCCGACGCGTAGGAGGTTAAAACTGGTACGACAACGTGAGCATAGAATATATCATTGAAATTTACAGCAAAACAAAAGACAAAGACAGGTGTATAAAAAACAACCAGCTGTTTTAAGTTAGCGGTGAGTCATGAGTGATTGCTAATTCAAAAAGTTTTTTTTTTTTATTCTCTCTGTTTATTTCTTTACGTTCCTTTCTGCCGAAGAGCGTAGGCTCGAAACGTAAAAGACTTTCTCACCTTCCCGAGCATCAAACTAAAACACCTGCTTGTTGTTTTTCTGTAAATTTCAACTATATATATATATATATATGTGTGTGTGTGTGTGTGTGTGTTATTTCTTTACTACCCACAAGGGGCTACACACAGAGGGGACAAACAAGGACAGACAAACGGATTAAGTCGATTATACCCACCCCAGTGCGTAACTGGTACTTATTTGATCGACCCCGAAAGGATGAAAGGTAAAGTCGACCTCGGCGGAATTTGAACTCAGAACGTAGCGGCAGAC
>NC_068986.1:106348988-106353172 GCF_001194135.2 Octopus bimaculoides
TATATATATATATATATATATATATATATTATTTGGATTCTCACTGTTCTGCGCGCACACCATGAATTAATTTAAGAAACTTCAGCAGGTATCAGCAAATTAGTTTATTCGCAGATATCCACAATCAAGAGCTAGTAGTCTTTGTAGATTCATTGATCCGAGGTAAGTTTTCACCGAGGAGTCGAGGAGTCATACAAGGCAATCGAAACACCTCAGTGTTTCCCTTCCCTTCCCCTTACATCAATGTATTACGCGTGTTCTGAACATACAGCTTCTTAAGCGGGGAGATGTCCTCCGATGACGTAAAACAACGGTGGTCAGCCTATTGATGTTTGAATTTTCCAGAATGTAATGAGAATGAACCGATACATTATTTTCTTATTCTTTTTATTTTTATTCTTTCAGTCTTCTAAACATTTTTATCAACGTACTCAGCTTTCACTTTTTGACCACGTTCATGTTGATATAACCAGAAAATTTTTATAATTTCTATGTAACAGAGCGAAAGTCTGTGAGAAACATCGTGAAGTTCTTTTAGTATATTTTTCCGAACTCGTCTTCACTTTTCAACCTACATCATTTTTAAAGAGATTACCATTCTTAAAATAGCAACAGATTATGTTTTCTAGTAATTCCTTCGGATTTAGCGAGATTATTTTCGTTTTGCTATACCTTAATGATCCAATTTTCTGTAAGTTTGACACTTTCGTATAAAGATTTCTTCTCTTCGTTGTGAAGACAAGAATAATTTTTTAGAACTTACTTTTTCCGATGGAAACATGCCAACAGGAATGGATAAACATAGTAATGCAAAAATGTCTACCAGATGTGATCGTACTACTTTGCTCGTGTTTACAAAACTTTCAATGTCTTATTAAGTAAATTATATTTAAAAAATACTATGTATACTGAAAATATGTATATTTATGTATCTTTATGATTAATGAATTAAAAAAATTAGATGTTATTCTTGGATAATGAAAATTTTATCAAAATATCAAAAGTTGAGATTGGTTGAGCAGGTTTGATTTTTGCAAAAAGTGATAAAATGATGAATTAATCCAGAATTCCAACATAATATTAATTCATGCATATTTTATTTCTAAAGTCGTCTTTTCAAAAACAGACACTTATACATACATACATACATACATACATACATACATACATACATACATACATACACACACACTTACATACATACATACATGGTGATTGCTCCATTTTCATAAATGATGGTCGTCTACGCGTGTGATTCCTCGTTATCAATAATATTTCTGACCTTCCGTCCATGATCTCTCAGATGACAAATTTTGAACCACAGGGACAGACAAATGTTGTAACTTACTGCGCGTATCAGTAGATGGAATGACGAATAAGGCCAACATAAAGAGACATTTGTACTTCATTCGTTAGGTTATAAGTTTCAGGAGTGTGGTAACACGTCTTAACCACAATTACTCCCAGTCTACTCTGATCGGGTATAGTAGGTCCTGTTAGGGTGCCAACCATGGGTTAACTAGCATATGGGATGAGAATTCATCTGAGTGCGGGGACGCAAAACATCCTCGGTTGATGTCAGGGTGCGCAATAAGAGGGATAGCTATCTAGTGCGCAATATTAGTGAGGGGTAGCTATTTAGGGTCGCTGCATTCTTCTAGGTAAGCAACCCACTGATGTGAAATATGTAGTTTCATATGATTACAGTAGATGAGTGTGGTTTTCGTGTTGTTTAAGAGTTTATAAGATGCATCCATACATAGATACACACACACGTATATACATTCGAAATACGTACATACATACATACATACGTACATACGTACATGCATACGTACATACATACATACATACATACATGCATACATACATGCATACATGCCTACATACATACGTGCATACATATACATACATACGTACGTACATACACACTACGTACGTAATATACACGTATATGTGTGTATCTGCGTGTGTATGTGTCTACGTGTGTATGTATGTGTGTCCGCGTATGTACAAGTATGTATTTTTGTTATTTTGTTTCTCGTCATTTCGCTGAAATTAAAGATGTAAAATTCCTTAACGTTCTATCTACCACTTAATAGATCTGAGGGCATTCGTTCTACAATGAATAACACCAAACTATATCTTTGCTCTGTTATTTTCCTATTACTGACGAAGTAAATGTAATTTCGTCCAATTCTGAACTTGCAGTCATTATAAAATTATACAGTGAATTTCATATGTAAATTTGAAGCGTTGATGTACCTATGATGTTCTAGTGATATGATGAACTAGCCTTCGTTCTTTGCATTAATTTCCAAAAACGTAATTGTAATATGTAATGCTGAGCAGACATATTAATTCAAAGTTTTACGTATCATTTCTTCATACTGAAATTAATTTTACAAGAAGTAAGTTACGAAACAGCGGTAATCATATAAAAGTTATGTGTTTCGATAAATCTGTCTTATTTCCCGGCGTCGAAGGTGCGTCTTCCTCGAGGACACACCCTAATTTTGACAAGCAAAAACTTATAAAAAAAAATAAACAATAAGCATAAAATACGATCTCGGCACTTCGGGTCTTGTTACCTTTACAGATGCAATAAAAAACATCACTGTAACCTCCATTACGTCACTTAAAATATCCTTAGCATTTATTTTGGCTGTTTTGTGCTTATCCTTTACGTTGACTAAACGTATTTGCCTCCCGTTGTGATCCCACACACGAGTCTGTAAAACTAAGAAGAGACAACACTCCCTACCTTAACAATTTGTTTTGTGGGACCTTTAGTACATGGTGTGGTAAGTTTACTCTCAAAGTTTATGCTTACTGTTATATACCCACTGTAATACTGAAATTACACTACGACAGGGTTGGATTCAGGGGGCTGGATAGGGGATGCGCCCTACCCCCAAAAAACTTTTCAAATTTGTCTGTCGCGTTTGAATATTTAGTAGAAAGCATATTTTTGTACCAGCGACAAGCAACTCTGAAAGTTTCAGTATAGAAATTAATTTTGCGGTATCTCTGAACATATTACACTGTCATTTCATTGATCAATTGCAATGAATCAGACCTCAGACCCACCGTTATCACAAATTTATGGATCCACTCCTGCACTACGATTATTCACTGTTTGGCCCAGCAGTAATTTTTATTATGTGCTTCAACAGGAAGGTTCTTGGCCAATACTATCTAAGTTCATGCAAGTGCATAGGGTTACAACTAGTGCAGCATTTTAAGATTTTAGCAATAATAGATGTAGATAAATACAGTACTTTTTTGTCCCAGACAAAGAAAAAGCAAATCTCCACAATAAGAAAATTATTGTGAGGAATACGGAATAACATTTTATTATACAGTTACATTTTTAAAAAATATCACATGAACATGACACCCTAAATAGAACAAAATGAAAATAAAATAAAGATTACAGTAAAGTCTACAAAATAAAAAAAAACCATTGCAATCATAAAATACTGAAAATATTTTGCTTATTGCTACCATTTATAGAAGTACCACACAAACATGACATCCCAAATAGAACAAAATAAACACAGAACCGAAATTAAAATCTGCAGTCAAAATATTACAAATTAGAAAACATATTTTAATCTTCAAATCCTGAAAATATTCCACGTTATTACCATTTGTAAAAATTAGGACATGGAAAAACAAACGCTACAATTAAATTACAATGGAAAAAGATTAAAGAGTGTGCAAATGTTAAATGTACGAGTATAAAGAAAATATTTCACTCTTCAAATGCTGAAAACTGACTGCAGTCATTCATAGCTCCAAAACCGGAAAAATCACCAGGGCCATCAATACTGTCCGAGGTGTCACAGTCTTCAAACAGAATGTCATCTTCTGTGCCATCTAATGCATTACTGATGCCACATTTTATAAAAGACTTTTCTACTACTTTAGTTTTCACAACGTTCCATGATTTCAGGACCCACTCGCATATATATATAACTACATGTGAATCGTTGGCGATTTTCTTCCTCCGTCTACCATTCTAGTCAATTGTCCTCTGTTTTCGAAGAAGAGCGTCTGCTCGAAACGTTAAACCATGTTTCTTTCCTTCCCTGAGCGTCTGCTAATACTCTACATGTACCACGTCCTCGTGCTGTTGTTTTTTGTGTATGTTCTTCTTTTTGGGATTTACTATATATATA
>NC_068986.1:106353622-106355942 GCF_001194135.2 Octopus bimaculoides
ATATATATATATATATATATATATATATATATATATATACATATATTTGTGTGTGTGTGTGTGTATGTGTGTGTGGTAAGCTTGCTTTGTAGCTACATGATTTTAGTTTCAGTCCCAATGCATGGCACTTTGGGCATCTTCTACTTTGGCGTCGGGCTGACCGCACACTTGTGAGTGGATTCAGTAGACATAAAGTGTAAGAAGCCTGTCGCATATGTGGGTATATATATGCGTGTGTAGATATGTTTGAGTGTGTGTGTGTGCGTGTGTTTGTATCTGTGTTTGTCAACCATCACCACATGACAACCGGTGTGGTATCAAATAAAACTTAGTGGTTCGGCAAAAGAGCCCGATGGAGTAAGTTCTAGACTTAAAAAAAAGAACTGGGGGATTGATTCATTCAACTGAAAATTCTTCAAGGCGGTGCCTCAGCATGGCTGCAATCTAATAACGGAATAGATAAAAGACAAAATGTAAAATATAGCCATAAATCTATATATGCATAGTTACTACCAATTCTTCTGAGCCATAGATCATATAAAGCATTGTAATATCCTGATAAGATACATGGTCGTTTAAAAGTATCTGATGATGAAGACCACAAAATTGAAAATTAAAAACAAAAAAAGAATAATGTCTGATACAACTGCAGAAACGCATCGAAACGTTTGGAACAAATAGGTTTTTGACGTGAATCATTTTAATTGACAAATTTCATAAGCATGCACTCATATAAGCCGTTTTTTAAAACCATGTAAATGCTTGTTTTCATGTACATTTAAATTTAGATTAAGATAGAATATTAATTGATTTCTAAATGGTCGTTACAGAATGATAGATGGATACCAACTAGATTGATTGATTGTTTGTAATGAGCTCGAATCGAAATGGAAGCTTTTTCTTTAATTGTTGGATTGCACTTTTACTTCTGTACACACACACATACACACACACACACACACACACACACACACACACACACAAAAAGAACACTAGAAATCAAACTCGATTTAGACTCATCACAATACATTTACAATACATTCACATTTTTTTTTGTTTTGGCAACCCCTACCATACTCATATTTTTATCTACTTCTTTCTTTTCCTTGCTTTCATTTCCGTATTTTATGTTTGTTTTTCCTACTTTGTCATGAAGTAAATAGAATTAGTTAAACAAAGATGAAATATGAACATTTCCTTGGAGAACTCGATCCATTTAAGATGTCAGATTAGCTGTACAGCCTAATGAAACGTTACTCATTTATACCAGATAGATCTGCCTGAGGCTAGTTGCATCGTTGAAAGTTATTTTTATCTTAAGTGGTCAGAATGAGTGAGAATTGAGTGTAACTGCGCATAGATCGGCTTTAGTGTCAAAGGTAGAATATGAACCATCGACATTTCATCCCGAGTTCAACTTCGAATGTAGGCCATAGGGCCGTGTTGTTTCGTTGGTGCAGTTCCGATCAATCCTCAGCGACTGGATTTGTCTGCAGTCAGTCGAGAACCTCTTTCATTGGTTCTATCGTCTGATACAACGCATGGTTTTACTAACATCAGTCAAAATCCCGAATATTAGAAAATCCTACTGCATGGGTACACAAGTGTGCCTACAATAGCTTTGCTTTATTTCAATGAATATAATACATGATATCATTCCGCAATTTCACAATATCGTGATATCGTGAACTCTTGTCATTTTGGGCTATCTATGCATAGAAAAAACAAGCCTGATATATGAAGCACGTATCATCATCATCATCATCATCATCATCATCAACATCATTATCCTTCCTCCCCTTCCTCTTCCCCTTCTTCCTCCTCTTCCTCTTCTTCCTCTTCTTCCTCCTCTTCCTCCTCTTCCTCTTCTTCCTCCTCTTCCACTTCTTCCTCTTCCTCCTCTTCCTCTTCTTCCTCTTACTCTTCCTTTACCTCCTCTTCCTCTTCTTCCTCTCCCCCTCTTCCTCTTCCACTTCCTCCTCTTCCTCTACTTCCACTTCCTCATCTTCCCCTTCCTCTTCCTCTTCCTCCTCTTCTTCTTCCTCCTTTTCTTCTTCCTCTTCCTCCTCTTCTTCCTCTTCCTCCTCTTCCACTTCCACCTCTTCCTCCTCTTCCTCCTCTTCCTCTTCCTCTTCCTCTTCCTCTTCTTCCCCCTCTTCCTCTTCCTCTTCCTCTTCCTCCTCTTCCACTTCCTCCTCTTCATCTTCCTCTTCCTCCTCTTCCTCTTCCTCCTCTTCCTCTTCCTCCTCTTCCACTTCCTCCACTTACTCTTCCCCCACTTCCACTTCCTCCTCTTACTCTTCCTCTTCCTCCTCTTACT
>NC_068986.1:106355952-106356409 GCF_001194135.2 Octopus bimaculoides
ACTTCCACTTCCTCCTCTTACTCTTCCTCTTCCTCCTCTTACTCTTCCTCTTCCTCCTCTTACTCTTCCTCTTCCTCCTCTTCCTCTTCCTCTTCCTCCTCTTCCTCTTCCTCCTCTTTCTCCTCTTCCTCCTCTTCCTCTTCCTCCTCTTTCTCCTCTTCCTCCTCTTACTCTTCCTCCTCTTCCTCCACTTCCTCTTCCTCCACTTCCTCTTCCTCCACTTCCGCTTCCTTCTCTTCATCTTCCTTCTCTTCCTCTTCTTCTTCCTCCTCCTCTTCTTCTTTCTCCTCCTCCTCTTCTACTTCTTCTTCCTCCTCCTCTTCTTCTTTCTCCTCCTCTTCTTCTTCTTCTTCTTCTTCTTCTTCTTTCTCCTCCTCTTCTTCTTCTTCTTCCTCCTTCTCTTCTTCTTCCTCCTTCTCTTCTTCTCCTTCTTCCACCTCTTCTTCTTCCTCCTCCT
>NC_068986.1:106356504-106358148 GCF_001194135.2 Octopus bimaculoides
CCTCATCCCCCCCTCCTCTTCTTCCCCTCCTCCTCCTCCTCATCATCATCTTCATCACCGTCATCTGTTGTTTTTGTTGCTGTGGGTGTTGTTATTGTTATTATTATTATTATTATTATTATTATTATTATTATTATTATTATTATTATTAAGGCGGCGATTTGGCAGAAATGTTACTGCGCCCCAAAAACATGGGTCTATGCAATTGACTATACTCCGCCTCCGAAATTTCCGGCCTTGTGCTTTAATGTAGAAAACAATATTACTGCTAACACGGAGGAAACATTTTTTGAAGTTGTTTGTAGGGTTTGGCGCACAACTTTAATAAGACATGAGGGTGTCAAATACAAAGTATATACCGTAAGCGTATAATAAACGACTATTGTCAACAATTATGGTCCCACATATTTTAAGATTTCTTATCTCGCTCCATCTTAATACATACACTGCACAACTTCAGAGAAACATTTTGTTGATCTTGTTTAATACTAGTTAATCTCTGATAAAATTTATAAAATCAGATCTTTTACTAAAGGCGTAACACTTATTAGGACCTCGTATTCTTTAATATGGAAGACCACATTTTTTAATATTGATGTCGGCTCTTTAAGACAGTATGGTGAGAAATTTCAAGCAGCTATAGCGACAGATTAGCATGATGCAATTTCGAGTCAGACATCGGAAATCATACAATTTATGCAGTAGGTGTATTGAAAATGAAACAGCTTATCACACTCTGTGGAAACTTTCATGGTCCATCATTTTCAGAATGGAGATAGCATCAGAATATTAAACATTTTGAGACATTTCACCTGACCAATCATCATCATCAATCAATGAATACTGAGACATTACTAACACAAATACTAGGACACGTAGGAGGACCAGTTACTCGGTTCCCATAGAGTATAACTGACCGAAATCACAACATTCTGATTCCCTTTTCGGGAATCGAAACCCTTGCAGCCATGAGTCCAATACCGTAACAGCCAGGTGGCGATGCGCATTTTCACCACTGATTCAACTATAGCAGAAAGTTAAGTGGCACTGTCTTATATTTCTTTTCTTTCTCGCTTTCAGCAAGGGAATTTAGGTGACAATCAAATGTCATGTTCTGATTGATGATTTTAATGATTTAGAAAAGGAAAAGGCGACGAAAGATTCAGTGCAAAAATGAACAACAATTACAATTTAAGATATTGTTTCATACTCCTGGCTTTCTAAATTAGATTAAGAAGACACCTCAGTTTTTATCAAAACGAGAAATTCAATGCTAATCATTACAGGAATTCCAAAGAAGAAAACCATTCGTGTGTTTAGCACGAAAGGAGTTGTCATCAAAGGTAACACTTCATTGAGTAGCATTAGCAGAGATGTATATCATGTCACTAGATGTCTCGTGCAATAAGATATTTGGAAGCTCATGGAAGGCGTGGCGTATGTAAAAGGAAATCTACGTTAAAACTCATTGACAAGCCAGGTTACGATTTCTTAGTTACAAATACTCCATGGAAGGCGCTGAAGGAGATCAGACTTGTCTTGTTAGTTTTGAAATACGTCGTTGTTAGTGGTTGTGAAGGATTAAAAGATTGCTGTCGTACGGTGAAATAAAGGAAGAAAGATATTAAACGAAATGGAACGAAC
>NC_068986.1:106358746-106359746 GCF_001194135.2 Octopus bimaculoides
TATATATATATGGGGTGTGTGTGTGTGTCTGTCTGTATCTGTGTGTGTGCGTGCGTGTGTATGTGTACGTATGTATAAATATCCAAATAAGAACAATCATTTCGTACATTGGTACAGAACTTTATTTTTAGGAGCATACTCGATCGAATCGATCTTCGGTATACTAATGATGCAATCATGTTTTTAATCATTACCAGTTTCTAACTCATGACTGTTCCATACTATTTTCGTCGTCTCTTCGTACTCGAGTAAAAATCCTAATGATAATGTAATGAGACCTAATGAAAAATTTACTATCTTCTAGTTTCGATCGCCTTGTACAGAACTCAAATGTTTCTTCCCCTGAACTTAAGAAACGTATAAATATTAAACGTCACATATTCGTCACATCAATATGTATCCGTAGCATTCTCAGAATATAAGAAGTCAGTTACGTATTCCAGATTCGCATTTGTGTATGAACTTATACAACCATGCGTGTATATACGTATGTATGTGAACGTGTTTCCGTATATAAATACACGTCTGTGTGTGTATGTAAACATATGCACACACATGCATATATACACGCATAGTTGTATAGATACATACACACATGCCAATCTGGAATATGCAACTGATTTCTTATAAATGTATATATATATATATATATATATATAAAAATGAGAATGTGTGTCTTTCTGTCTGTCTGTCTGTCTGTGTGAATCCCTAAAACTCGAGAACTACGCAACCAATTTCATTCAAATTTTACACATGCCTTACTTAGGGTTCCAGTTGTGTTTTAGTCAAAAACAATTATTAACTTCTTGCAGAGTTCGAGCACATGGCAACATAATATCTCCTCCACTATTTAAGTATTACGTGTCAAAAGTGAAACAAAAACACTCATGTCAAATATTTTAACTTTAAAAATGAAACTATTCCACTAACTGAAACAATCACATTTCGATACTGTAGTGACAGATACTTTCACAGAGAGAGAAAGAGAGAGACAGAAAGA
>NC_068986.1:106362236-106365309 GCF_001194135.2 Octopus bimaculoides
GCTGTAGAAAATATTACATTTTAAGAAATATATCCCGGAAATTAAAGAAAATTCAAAGGAAAAATTTCCTTTATTTTGTTCTGATTCAAGTAAAAGCCTTACCTAAAAATATCATTATGAAATCTTTTTTTCTTTTTGAAATTATCATGAAAAGAAAAATATCATTAAAAGACTTCGGGGATTGTTTCCGGAGAATTCAAAATTTTCTATATAAATAATTAGAATATAATATTCATGCCTAAAATATCTTTGGTAAATAGTATCTTTCCAATAGAGAGATATATTTTCCTTATTTTCTTAAATTGTTTGATGTATACTACATCTATATTTAATTTTTTTTATACTCCTTCTTTATCTGTATTAAGGCTCAATAAATAATTTCTATCTAGTTTATAAGGCACTAATCATACCAAAGAATAATTCCTGCTAAACGAAATTAAGGAGTCGCCGAAAATTCCTGATGGTACAATCGTCAAGAATTATGAAAAGAAAATATCATTCTTTTACAATTTGCATCTGTTAACTCGTACAGATCTTCAAGTTGATTTTCTGACACAGAAGGTTTTTTACCGATTTAATGTACTTATATTCCTTAATTCCCTCATTACCAGTTCTGTGTCGAAACACTATCGGTATCAGCTTTGCTTTTCATACGTTAATGAAAGACGCTCTACATCAAGGGCGTGAAACTCGTTTGGCGTTACGAGCTGAACTCAAGCTATGCTAGACCTTGTTGGTCAAGTACGGATAATTACTCCATACGAGCCTATTATATATGATCGTATCTAACAGACCACAACAGATGAAGAGCGGTTTCAGTATATAAATGATAAAACTTTATTAGTAATAAGTAAAGAACAGAGTTGTCAGTACAGTTTGCGCGCAGGGATATGCTAAAGAAACCCATCCATAAGGTATATATAAGTCCAATTAAGTAAGAGTTGCTAGAGAGAGAATTGTTAGAGACAGAACGAAAAAATGACCCAAATAATTGTATACAGTTCTTGAGAAATCTCAGTTTCATAGTGAGCTTGCACTGTTTTAATTTCAAAACTTGTTAATATCGATCATATCACTAGAATGACAACGAACACATACATAAGCTTGAAAAAAAAAAAACAAGCACAAAAGGTGGGAAAACTTTAGTTTAGCCCAGCGTATATCGTTAAAATTTTTTGATGGTCGAGAAATCAAAACCCTCCGAATGCTTCTATATTTTAAAGAATATTTCAAAATTTAATAATAATCATTTTTATTAAAGGCACAGGGTCTAACATTTGGCGGGAGGAGACTAGTCGATTAATTCGAATCCATTATTCAATTGGTAATTATCCCATCAATCCTGAAAGGATGAAAAGGCAACTGAAAGGATGAAAGGACATCGGCGGCATTTGAACTCAGAACGTAGAGTCGGAAGAAATGCCGCTACTCATTTTCCCGGTGCGGTAACGATTCTGCCAGCTCGCCAACTTCAGTAATAATAATAATAATAATAATTATAATAATAATAATAATAATAATAATAATGGTGATGATGATAATGATGATGGTGGTGATGGTGGTGATGATGGTGATGATGATGATGATGATGGTGATGGTGGTGATGATGGTGATGATGATGATGATAATAATAATAATAATAATAATAATAATAATAATAATAATAATAATTCTTACTACTGGATGCCAAGGCCTCAATTTCGAGGGAAGGGATTAAGTCGATTACGTCTACCCCAGTGCGCAACTGATACTTATTTATTTGACCCCGAAAGGATGAAAGGCAAAGTCGACCTCGGCAGAATTTGAACTCAGAAGGTAAGGACGGACGAAATGCCGCAAAGCATTTTCCCCGGAATGCTAACAGTTCTGCCAGCTCACCGTCTTAATAATAGTATTAATATCGGTTTCAAATTTTGGCTCTAGGCCAGTAAGTTCGAGGGAGGGATTAATTTGATTACATCGACCCCTGTGATAAACTGGTACATATTTTATCGACCCAGAAAGGGTGAAAGGCAAATTGGCCCTCAGTGGATCAATAACTCGTATAGCGTGATTGTCTATGTACTCGTTCCTTCTACTAGGAAAAACAGCTTGATTTCCTTCAAATGATACTGAACAACCATAAAGAACGAACGGTTCTACTGTAAGTATCTTCTTACCAAATTTCACTGACACGCTGTTGACGAAATCGAGGCAACAACTGGACACCCTCCCAAGGTACCACGTGGTGAGATCGAACATATACATAACATGGTTGCAAAGCGAACTTCTTAACTATGTACCCATGCTTGCTGGGCAACCAGGCAGTTTTAGTGGTCACCTGTGCTGCTTGAAATAACAAACTAATCTTCCTCAAATCACAACCTGCTTTCTTAAAAGCGGAAGGATTCACTGCTGGTATTTAAATGTAACTCAATGTAAACAAAGCGTGAAAATAAAGTCCGGTATAGTCGTTTGTTAGAACTTCTTTTGATTATACGTGTTTCCATACCTTATCTGGGGTTAACCTGACAAAATGAATAGCAACAAGAAACACAACAATAAGCTGAGATTAGGTAATGCTGTACATAGAAAATGTCTTATAAAAACAGAATTAATCACAGTTACAACGATTTTGATCATAGCGGTACTCAAGGCCTACCTGGGGATAAACAACACCACTACCATTACCGGAAAAGCCAGTAACAGCAACAACAAGCACAACAACAATATGGTAGAGTGCATTGGATAATGTAGTGTTGCATATATTAAACTTGGGAACAAGAGAGGGCGTTCGCGTCAGGAACATATTTGATCATAGAATTATTTCGTTCGGGATGACGTAGTACAAAGCAATCAAAACAACAACAACAACAACAACTACTACTACTACTACTATTACTACTACTACTACTACTACTACTACTACTGTTACGTTTTTAAAGAAGTTCCCGTAAGGAAGTACGCCACGACTGGCGCAATCAATTATGTTGTTTGTGAAACAATTGGACTTGTGCCTGGTTACAAAAATCAATATTATTTTGCTCTTGTAGAAAACCAAACTAAAAGCAAGATTTTATATATATATATATAT
>NC_068986.1:106365417-106369102 GCF_001194135.2 Octopus bimaculoides
TCACACACACACACATGAGAAATGTCAGTTTAAAATTGGAATCAAAAGAAATATTTATTATGGGGAGATATAAGAGATCAGAAAATGGTAATTAAAAAAAAATGGAAAAAATCTGATACCTTTTAATTATAGTGTTCCTACTTTTTATCAATAATTTTCACAGGATTCTAATAACATTTCATATGAAATGTCGTTATGCACACGCACACGCACACACACACACACACACACACACACACACACACACACACACGTATGTAATGTTTACGAAGAAATTTGTAGAGATATAAATCATCTCTGTCCATCATTACTATCGTAACGTTATTATCGTAGTAAACATATTTGCTATAGCGATTTTATAAATCGTTTTCATTTTTAATAATGAACATATTTCCAATTGCATCAAGACGTATATTTGCTTTCTCGCCATCATCAAGAGCAGAACCAAACTGAGCATTAACCGCGTTAATGTAATGTATATTTATTTATAAGGCAGCAAGCTGGTAGGATCGTTTCGTCCGTCTTTGCCTTCTAAATTCAAATTCTGCCGTCGTTTACTTTGCCTTTCATCATTTTGAGTTCGATTAAACAAGTACCAGTTGAGTATTCGCGTCGATATAATCCACCAGCCCGCTTCCCGAAATTGCTGGCTTTGCGCCAAAATTTGAAACCAATATAGCGCATACCTATATTCCTTTCCAAAATTTACAAGGTGTCAGAAATGGTTATTGCCCATCTGGAGCTAAATACCAAAATAAATCAACGACGGGGCCTATATGCAGTTATTCGACTTCCTAGAACAAACAGCAATATCCCTTTCAAACTGCATTCTGTCATGGTGGTTTAGAATTTTAGACAAGACCATAGGTTTCAAAGGGAAGGGTTTATTCGATTAAATCAACCCCTGTCCTTGTCGCGTACTTTATCTTGTCGATAACGAAAAGAAAAAAGCCTAATTTGACTGCGGCGAAATTTGAACTCAAAGTATAAAGCTGGATGAAATGCCGTTAAGCAAACACACTTACACACACACACACACACACACACACACACACACACACACACACACACACACACACACACACACACACACACACACACACAGATATATATATATATATATACACTTTCGTGTCTAAAGCCATATTGAACACGCCCGATTATATCTGAACCACATATTTTAGGGGACTGTGAAGGACATCATCGTATCATAAAACACACATTTACACAAGCACACACACACACACATTATTATTATATACATATATTAATCTATGTGCTTTGTGTATTTAGCGATGGCTGCAACGATGTGGTGGAGTATATAACTCTCAAGTCACCGGCGTTAAAAGGCAACTCAGAGTCATGGACAAACAGAATAACTCACCTTCAATCACATTTGGGAGAGATGGACATCGATGTTTCGTCGTTTCTGTGACTTTTCAACACTGCGTATCCACTTAGATTGAAAGGAAGTCATCTAGCCAGTCGAACGACTTGTATGTTCATGGCTTATAAACTCATGAGCTGCTATGCCCGGAAATTGCATAGCTAAGAGAAAATTTACATTTGAAGTCAAAGCAGTTGTAGTATAATAAATATTATTAAATGCATATTCCAATGTATAACCATTGTGTATTTTCCGGTGGCTACAATGGCGTAGCAGAGTATGTAACTCTCAAACCGCTGTTCCGATCATAAGATCTTACGTTCAATTTCTGCACTCTATCCTTAGGCAAGACACTTAATTTCTTGTCGTTCCAATCACATCAGCTGCAAATGAGCAAGCTTGCGGCGAACTAGGATCCTGCTTGCGAGAAATGCTGTTATCACGATCAATTATGCTCCATGGAAACTGAGCAACTGGCCCTAAAAATAGGGTTGATGATGATATTGATGATGATAATGATGATAATGATGACGACGACGGTGATGATGATGATGATGATGATCTGTTTATAGTACAGCCCCCATTTTTCCGGTGACATGAAATATATGACAGGCGTCTCATTTCAGACAGAGACCCATTTCACTTCACTTGTATTCACGTCAATATTATAAATTTCGTATCCACTTTACCTAAAATCGATATTCATAATCATCCGTTGATGGATTGTGTTCAATCAAAACAAACAAGCAGAAAATATAACTATTTCATTCAGGAAGACAAAGTGATGTTTAATACTTTCCGCTTCTCGCGCATGAGTTAAAAAAAACAAAAAAACAAACAAATGAGATTTTACTCAACGTAGGCTTACACTGAAATAAAGTACAAATGCACGTAATGTTCTTTTGTATCTAAACACTCAAAAGCGCGCCCACTCGCATAAACATACACACATCTATACGCGCAATTATATGCGGAAGCACAGACACAGGTATACATATTATGTACGTATGTATATAAGTGTGTATATATATATATATTTATATACTTATATAATACTTATGTTTGATATTTGTAGAAAACACATCTGCACAAACACACATAAACATATTATCACGGATAAGTAAATGGAGAAACATGTGCATATATATATATATATATGTGTGTGTGTGTGTATGTGTGTGTGTGTGTCTATCTATCTATCTATCTATCTATCTATCTATCTATCTATCTATCTATCTATCTATATATATATATATATATATATATATAAGCAAAGGTGTGTTTTTTTGTGTATGTCAATATGTGCATGTGTATATATACGCATATATGCATATATTATACACACATATCTAGATATACATAGACACACATACACACACACATTCATATATTATTAGACACAGATACACGGATGTGTATACGAAGGTATTTGTTTGGGTGACTATATACATTACATAAATAAATGCATGTTTATGTCTATACATATGCATAAATTTCAAGACTGTATGAATCCATCTGCTCTGATATTTAGTAGAAAGTCTCAAAGAGCAGAAAACTTTTTTGAAACTAAGTCAACCATTATCTTTTTGTGAAGCAGTAATGGATATTTTTCAATCTTTTATAATAAAGTAGAATGTCTTAAGAATATCGACTAATCCACAGCTCGTATTAGGAGGATTTCGTTGATTATTATTATTATTATTATTATTATTATTATTATTATTATTATTATTATTATTATTAATATCATTATTGTTATTGTTTTCTTGTTTTGTTTTTTTTTCTTTTTCTTCTTGTCATTATCATTTTCTTGCTTTTGTTATTATTATTATTATTATTATTATTATTATTATTATTATTATTATTATTATTATTATTATTATTTTATTTTTATTATTATCATTTTTATTATTCTAGCTTCTTCCGTATGCAGGTCAGACTTAATAACCAATTTTGATTAAAACTTGCTACAGACTCAAGCGAAATATATTTTTACAATATGATTTTTTAAAAACTTTTTATTTTCTTTACTGATTTCGGGAAAGAAAGAGTAAGTATAGAACGAGACGTATATCTGGGTATGTGAATTGAAGGGAAGGAAACAAATGAATGACTTGTTACAGATTTCTCAACAAATAATTGGGAGTGAAGTTTAGAAATTAATAGTCTATGTGGTTATTATCGATATGAAAATTTTCCTAAAAAAACGAAATCAATACTTACATACAGGCACATTCACATGTAAGGATACAGTGAGATTCAATCTCTCTTTCGCCGCCTCTCTTACGTATATATATA
>NC_068986.1:106376182-106378383 GCF_001194135.2 Octopus bimaculoides
TATATATATATATATATATATATATATGTGTGTGTGTGTGTGTATGTTTGTGTGTCTGTGTTTGTCCCCCCAACATCGCCACAGTCAAATGACTCAAGCAAATAAAAGAATAAAAGAATAGAATATATATATAATTATTTATTTATTTACACACACACACATATGTATTTACAAACACACAAACACTGTTGGTTGATAAGCAAGCTATTTACCACACAGCCATACCTACTACTATTTTGTCCTCGAGATCTCCGATACATAAGGCTGGTTACACTGTTTCCAGGAGGTCTGAATGCTCGAAATCACAAAACACTTGCTGAAATGAATCCTGGGTCAAGGTAAGGAATTTTTGAAGTGTGGTTTATGTTGATTACATTCACCACGGTGATTGACTAATCCTTATCACCTCGGAATAGATAATAGGTAAGGTTGATATTAGTAGGATTTGAACTCCGAATGAAGTGTCGCTAGGCATTTGTCCTACATGCGCATGTTCTTGTCAGAACATCGCATTTTATATACTTCGGTGTAATGAAAGAATTGAAGACCATAGTTTTCAATGCATTTCAGTCAAATGAAGCTCGATATTTGTTATGCTTAGATGAAATAGGTTTGGATTGATATCTAGGGCCATATTCAGAACTAGTGGAGTCTCTGGGCCCATAGATTTTGGGGCCTTTACGACTTTACGTATGTAATCCTGAACTGTTTAGATATGAACGATAAGAATGTGCATTATAAAACAAATACGACATTGTAAATAATGAAAATGCAGCTAAATAATAATGTCGTGCAGCTACTGTTTATACCTCGTTCAAAGATTTATTATTGCTTATATATACATACATATGTATGTATGTGTGTATGTATGTATGTATGTATGTATGTATGTATGTATGTGTGTATATATGTGTGTGTGTGTGTGTGTGTGTGTGTGTGTGTATGTGTGTGTGTGTGTATGTGCGTGTATGTGTATTAATACTAATTTGGTATTTTCCTGAAATTATTTTGCAGTTTTCATAAATTTAAAGTCCGCCGGCACTTTGATAGTTTCAAACATGCTTTTGTCTTGTTAATTTTTATATTGGATTGCTCTTGACTACCTTCAAATTATATCACAAGAAAATATTCTCAAAGTCATTTGTAAAAGGGACTTCTTAAGGGGTACTAATACAAACCATTATAAGATAATTAAGAGCGCTCCATTAAACCAATAGCCATTTGACAGCTTGAACAAGCACCAAAACTTAAAAGGCCTCAGATTTAGAGGAACTCAAATTTCAAGAAATTTTGGAGATAAAAGGGTCCAATAAATCAAACGATAATTATTAAAATTATGAAAATTATTAAAATTTCTATCAAATGAGAAATATTTTAACAAGTATAAAATTACAAATAATCTATTTGATTGCTGCAATTCTAATTTCCAGTTTTTAACTCCAAGCGATAATTAAACAGATCGCTAGACCATGGTCCACATTGGCCCATGTATAGATCCGTATCTGTCGCTAGATAAATACTTCGGTTTACTCACAAAGAAATATTACTTAGATCGCTAACTGTCCTTCATCATCAGCTGATTTTTTAGAAACAGGAAAATTTTTCGGACATCAGTAAGAGAATAGAGTAGAAATACTGAAGAAAACTGATACCGTAAGTTGGTACTTTTAGCCCTAGAATGAAAAGAATATTGTGATACTACGACAAAACACTATGAGACATCGCCAAACGTCTTCCAACTACACAAATGGCATCGGAATGCTTTTATTATCTTCTTATTGATCTCGTTAGCATTATTGTGAGTTACGGTCATAATATTTTGGTAGAATATAACACCAGCAACGATAGTGGTGTATTTAAAACGCTCAGCTTTATTCAATTTCACAGATTTTATTGACAGGAATTTTTTATATGATTCTGTCAGGTTATCATATCAGCTGCAACAAAATAATGCAAAAAAAATTAAATTTTTAGACTTTTTCAATAAGAATTTTTGTGAAGATTTGTCATTTCGCATGTGCGTTTGAATCCAAAATTTCAATGTTGCAAACTAATATATTAATAGGATCCCACACACAGACACGAACATACACACCCACACGCTCACACACACACACACACATTCACACACACACACACACACACACACACACACACACACGCACATGCATCTTCCTCCTTGTGAGAGAAAATCTAATAAC
>NC_068986.1:106379940-106387153 GCF_001194135.2 Octopus bimaculoides
CAACTAATCGATTTTTTGATTAATCGTTCGGTTAATCGATCGTTTATATTTGTCGAAGTTCTTCCGTCGTCGGAGCAGACAAGGAGTAAAGAAGGCATGTCATTGATAGAATTGTGAATGGCTTTTGATAGATTGCGAAAGGGGGCAAGCTGGCAGAAACGTTAGCACGCCGGGCGAAATGCTTAGCGGTATTTCGTCTGCTGCTACATTCTGAGTTCAAATTTCGCCGAGGTCGACTTTGCCCTTCATCCTTTCAGGGTCGATTAAATAAGTACCAGTTACGCACTGGGGTCGATAAAATCGACTTAATCCGTTTGCCTGTCCTTGTTTGTCTCCTCTGTGTGTAGCCCCTTGTAGGCAGTAAAGTAATAGGAAATGCGAATGGTGACGAAAAGACTATCAGAAAGATATCTGATTAATTGACAGATTAACTGAACGATTATCCAAGCAATCGATTACTTAGTGGGTTAAATAATTAACCAATTGGGAAATAAATAATAAAGAAGTAAAGTAGAAACAGTGTGTATTTACAATTCACATAATAACCCTCCCAAGATACAACAAAATATGTTTCAGCATATGTCATTATATCAAGAATCTTCTAAATGAAATTCAAAAACGAAATATTGTAGAAATTTGTATAGTATAAATCTCAAGAATGTGCAGCATTATTATTTTACGTTCTCGAGTCAAAAAAGCAGCCTAGTAATATTAAGATCTTGAAAAATACTGGATTCAAACTATGGCGCAAGATCAGTAATTGTGGGAACAGGGGTTATATTGATAACGGTACTCAACTTGTACTTATTTTATTGACCCCGAAATGATGAAAAGCAAAAGATGAAATTTGAACTCAGAACCTAAAGCTTGACGATTCTGCCAGATCATCGACTAAGAGACGTTGAAAAATACTGAAATCTTTAAGAAAATGGAATTTATTATTGTGGTTCGAATTTTTGCTTATTTCAACGAAATAGTATATATGTATCACTTTGTAATGTAATTACGATCTGCCTAAGGTAACAAGATGTTTTGGAATCCTTCTGCCAGCAGGAAGCCAGTTGCAGAAATTATTCAAAACGCAATATGGCATATCGCATGGTATCCAATGTTCTTCAACTGGAATCGATTACGAACGAATTTCATTAAGATAAAGAGTACTATTTCAAGAACTGACTTGATAAATATTAGCAGATTAAATTTTAACACTTTTTCTTGTATACAACAAATAAAACATTTATAAATATGTAAAATACGAAGAAACGTTCAGAAACGTCTGAATATATCCTATACCGAAAACTGAAACAATAATTGATTGTCAAATTTATTCAGCGAAATATTGAATATTTTTCTATGCAGACTTCTTAGGATTTCACTTTGACCGACATTACTGATCTTTGAACTGGTAGTCTATGCCACTGACAATTGAATCGATATTATTGATATTTGAGCAGATACACGGCTTTATTGATCTCTGATCTGAGTATTCGAACGTTCGCCTTCACCGAAATTTGAACGGCATGATTCGAGATGGAAAATCATATGTTCGGTTTGGTTATTTTTCGGAAGGCATGTCGTATTTAAATATTCATGTTTGAACATGTAACGTGGCTGTCTGCTAAGTCTGTTTCGCAATAACATGTTTCCGACTTCGGTCTCAGGACGTCACACCTTGGGCAAGTGTCTCCAATAGCTTCGGGCCGACCAAAGCTGTCTGAGCGGATTTCGTTGACGGTAACTGAAAGAAGCCCATCATTTATACATACGTAATACACACATACATACATATGTGTGTGCGTATGTGTGTGTGTTTGTGTGCGTGTGTGTAAGTATGCATGTGTTTTTGAGTGTGCGTGTGTATGTATGTGTGTGTGCGTGTGTGTGTATATGTGCGTGTGTGCGAATGTGCGTGTGCGGATGTGTGCGCGCGCGGCTCTGCGTGTGCATGTGTGTGTGCGTGTGTGTGCGTGTTTCACTACCTCTTGACAACAATTAATAAATAGTCTTTGTTAATGTCCCGTGACCTAGCGATTCGGCAAAAAGTGCCGAGAGAATAAGTAGAAGGCTTTAAAAAAATGGGTACCAGGGTCGACTGATTCGACTAAAAAGTATTCAACGTGGCGCTTTTAAGACAGTGCAATATGATCTGAGGAAGATCGTTTGCTATTTCGATACGACTGAAGTGACTACTTAGATGGTCTTTCCGTATAAAGTTGGTTTATATGGTTTACGCTTCAAATCTGCAGTGTTAAATTTATATTCCAGAAGAAAATCTGTTTCCACTCTTCGAGGCCGACATCTAGTTGAAGAATTATTAAGAGGAAATTAACACGATATATGAGATTTATAAGGCGGCGAGCTGGCAGAATTGTTAGCACGCCGGGTGAAATGCTTAGCGGTATTTCGTCTGTGTGACACCGGTTGAAATGCTTAGCGGTATAACGGCTTCGTGAGTTTGGATTTATTAGTAATTATTTGAGTGCGTTTGTATAGTAAGTGCAAGTCTCTATTGACTGTTCTTGTGTTATTTCCTGTTATAATTATTTGTGTGATAGTCTTCGTTCGAAAACTATCGTGTGTTCTCCCCTGTGGGGGAAACATTAATCGCTGGCAAGATGCCGAATAGTGTATCTTCGTCTGGCGAAGAGTCAACCGATGGAAAAAAATATTGAAAGTTTATTATTTGGAGATGTTTCAGATTCTTCTGAAGGTGAATCGCCAAAACCAACGAATTCTACTGTGAAAAGCCTTCAAACAGAAGGAAAGCAAAAAAGAAGTTTTGCGTCGGCGGCTGGAGGTGGAACTCGCCAGCTGTCGACAAACAAAAGCGACCTACTAATGTACAAAGACATGATTACAATTCAAGACGGTGTTGTCAAGATTCAACCCCCAGAGGATTATTTATTGTCAGAAAATAAGAAAACCATCATATACAAGACATATTGTAAAAAAGAACGAAGAATTGAGCGAGTAAGCGAGGAGAGAGTGGAAAAATGTTTGAAATCCATCTGGCAGGATATCATATATCTGACCAGAGGTAAAATATTTGGTACCATCGAGGCACAACTAAAAAATATTGAAACGACACAGATGCACTCGATAAATTCATTGGAAACAGAAGATTCAATTCTAGTACCTATATATATGGGTATGAGGACTGCCAACATACGAATAACAAAGGTCCCTCCTAAAGTCGACCCTATGTGGTTGATGGCGGCAGTCCTGTCAAAAAAAATAGAGGAGATAAATATCCTTCAGGCTAACGTCTCTGAAAAGGCAAACTGGACCGGCCACATGGTCCATTTCATTATACAAACGGAACAAACTGTTTTAGAACAGCTTCCAGAAAAAATAGAAGTTGGGGAGGAGTTGTTCCTCAACGTTTTTGTCGAGGGGCGTAAACCCCGATGTTTTCAGTGCGGTCAGATAGGCCATATAAAAAAAATACTGTAAGGAAGGCGAGGAGGAATCTGAAGGTGAGGAGGAAGAGAAAGATAAAGAAACCGAAGTAAAGAAAATTACCAGTAAAAGAAAAATAGAAAATGCTAACCAAGTAAAACAAGTAGAACAACGACCAACAAAAGCAGCAAAAAGAAACCGATCACAAATAACAAGGAAAGAAGTGGAGGATAGAGGGATAGTAGCACTTCACAGCAAAAATGTTGATTTAATGAGAGAAATAAAAGCAAAAAAATCAGCCACCAGAATAGCAGAACTGTCTGAAAAATTTCAAAATTATGAACTATACGAAATGGATTCGAAGACTCATAAGATTTTATTAAATACATACAGAACGTTTGTATCGGCAATGAGACTGGAATTTAACCAGTCCATTTTTCGAGTCTTGCCACCTCCGACCCTATGTCAAGAAAAGGTGGAGAGTCACTCTCCACCGGACAAGCCCTGATTAACAGGTAAGACATGTCTGTTCACATTGGTTGTTTAAATGTTCGTGACCTGTTGTCTAGCTGGAAGCAAGGACGCTTCCTAAATGACATCAGGTCCAGTAAATTGGATGTGATTATTGCAACGGAAACCCGAGTAAAGAGGCCAAGAGATCTGTCCCCCCTCCTGAACGGCTACGAGAAATACGTTTCTCCGAGTCGGGCGGGAGGTGGGTAACCGAGAAAAAGTTGATTTTTTCTTATCCAGAAGGCAGGCTGGTTGTTCTTGACCTGACATTCAGTTGTGGCAAGATAATCAGGCTAGTTACTATTTATGCACCCAATATTATGGGCCCGCAAAGTGAATATTTTCGTGACCTAGGCAAGTTCCTGGCCACGTCGCATTCGCTAGTATTGTTAGGAGAATTAGATATTTTGCTCAAGTACACGCTGAAAGAGCCACAGGTGAGGGGCATGAACCATCCTCACTGTCATTGTGAAATGTGGGTCATATTTTGAAGTAAGGACATTTGGGTAATATTTATATTATTCCGTCTGCGTTCATCACTGGAATATTACTGTGGTGAAATTTTTCTTTTTATCTCGCTTGAATTGATAAAATAAATGACTGCAAACCATGGAGTCATTTCAATTGGTTGCACATTCTTCAGCGACAGGTGACCCGATATCTTCTCAAAATAAATTGATACTGTCAAATAAAATGTTAGGTAAGTAACTTATTTCAGAAAACTCAATACTGAAAATGAAATAATGATAAATGGCATAAACGCTGGTGTGTCTATACAAAATATAAAATAAATGATGTATTAAGACTAGTCAAAACACATTACATTCTAAAACGTTTCTGTGTACCACGTTATCAGAATGTTGCATTGTATTTCATGCGACAATGTCACAAAAGTATGAAAGCATAAACTTGTACTGAATGAGGATAATAAGACGCATGTACTGAAGTAGATGATACTATATAAGTATTCTGATCAATACACAGGAACTACAATCATCGTTATAATGAACATCACAAACCACCAGCAGCATCACGATAAACAAGCTAATATAAAGCCTCCTAACTGGACACTTGGCCTGCCAGAAAGAAAGACCAAATCTTTCTAAGTTATAGACTACTCTTATTGAAAGAGAGGAACAAGTTGGATGATTTTATTCTGAAGTATGCATTAACCATGAAAATTACAGGATGCACGGTCCTGGAAGACTTCTTTATCGGAGGCTTGCTGCATCTGAGATGGCCTGAGACAAAACGACAACAATAATTACAATTGTTTCTAGCGATGTTGTATTTAGGCCATATAACGGACAATAAAGCAGGCTTTGTGGTTTCAATGCATTATCGCCAAGACATCACAATTAAATCATAACAATCTAAAGAAGAACAACTATTAAAAAAAGTGTCATTACCAACTTGCAGATACAATAATTTCTTTATTGTCTATAAAAGACACTTGCAGATAAAACAATTAACTACCAGATGAAACAACGTCTACACAACAACAACTCTAGGATCATAAATGACATCATCTGAAGGAGCATCTCTTGAAGCGCTGATCAAATTTTCAGTCTGTTGTAGGGTTAACCTCCCGGCTCTTGCGGGAACTCCTTTAGAGTTACGAGAGAGTGCTGAAAAACTATTGGCTTTAACCCTTTCAGTGTTGGCCTTATGAACTTTATTTGACCATATACCTGGCTTCCTGATGCACTCCACCGGTAGAGCGGTGCTACGCTATAGAGAGAATTAAACCATCCACCGGTAAACCGGTGTTACGGGCTCAAAGGGTTAATGGTATCGCAAAAGGCCTGGTTGGAGGCTCAAACTTCCGAGTTCTTTTACAGGGCTGAGAAAACTGAAGGACCGCTGCAATGAGTGTGTGAATTTGAGAGGGAAATATTTTGAATAAAATAATAATTAATTTGTTGTTGTACTTGGGGATGGTCATATTGCCAGTTTAGCCAATAAAAACACACGCACTGTATATTTGGTGTTAATTTGCTTCAGCTTTATATTACATTAATCTTAATCTTATTTCGGCCAGAGTTCTTTCGTCACACTTCTGTGACCTCATCAGTGGTCCTTTGTTTCCTTCTTTCTTATGTGTGTCTCACCTTGCTAACTATCAGCCATTTTGTATTTTGTATTCCTATTGTATGTGTCTACGCATGCGTGTCCTTCAATGTGTCTGTGTCTTTTGTAAGTGCATGTGTGTGTTCTCCTGTATTTTCTTTTACTCACAGCGGGGACGTTTTCAGTACTCCCTCGTAAGTGAAATGGAGCAATATGAAAATGAAGCATTTTACTGAAGGACAGGACGCATCACCCTGTCTGAAAATAGGAACTGAATTCTTACAAAAATAGAAGGCACAGTCACAGATGGAATACCTTTAATCACGGGTGTGCTTAATCAGTGTTGTTATGAGGATAAATAAACAAAAATGTTAATCGCATGAATTCTATCCATACATGAGAACTTTTCACTTAAGGTGAGCATCTGATGCGGGTTGAAAATTGAGAAGAAAAACTTCTACCGTGTTGAAAATAACGGCAAAAATAAACAAACATAAATATTTGTTTAAAAAAAAGATAAAAGTTTTTAAAAAATGCTACACAGATCAAATTAAAATAAAATCGAAAAACCAAACAGTAAACAAACAAAGCAAAATATATAAAACGAAGTAAATTTAAGCAACCCGTTGAAAATCTATAAATAGATTTACTTGAGACTGACTTGAATTTGCTATAAATACATTAAAAATAAAAGAAAAATAGTTGAAAATTAAACCCTAATTTAGTCACTTAATCAATTTTTGGCTTGGTTTTTATTTATATTTTCTCTTTTCCACTTATGTATGTAAGCATTCAATCGAAAATTAAACTAGCTGCCATTTTCAATGAAATCTTTCAATATATATATTGATTAATTTTTCGCAAAGTTTCTTCGCCACTGATTTCATAATAAATATGGTAGTTGTGTACAGAAGTCGTGTTGCTATTTACTTTTTATCTTACATACATACATACATACATACATACATACATTGTATTCACAATGAAACTTAGATGAATAACTTCTTTAAAATAAGAAAGTCAATAACGGGGGTACTAATGTACGAAAGAATAGTTCATATATATACAGAGTATATGAATGTAGATATGTATACATGCATACATATACGTACATACACACATACATATACATATATATATATATTTACATATAGATATATACACACATACATCGATATTAAATATATATTATATTATATTATATATGTATTAAATATATATTATATTATAT
>NC_068986.1:106387484-106391392 GCF_001194135.2 Octopus bimaculoides
ATATATATATATATATATATATATATATATAAAACTATGCACTCACTATTAAAGATATATGTGAGCGTGAATTTGAATTGATTGACAAAGGAAATAGTTACAATGAATGTGGTAGAATTTAAAACACGCGCGCACGCGCACACATTTATGGTGTCTGTTTTACGTTAGTTACATCTATATTATTAGTTTTATATTTAAATAGCTTTTTTTTTTAAAAAAAAAGGAAAGAAAAGGATTAATAAAGCTAAATTAAGTATAACTTCTTTTGTTTCCTTCTTTGAAATAAACGAGTTAATCATCTTGTGTCTCGTATTAATTGTTCATTGATTGATACAAATACAAAATAATGTGTGTATCTAACTATATATGTATGTATATATGTATGTATATAGATATGTATATATGTGTAGATACCTATACATAAATAAGTATGTGTATGTACATATGTATGCGTATACATATACATATATCCATATATATATATATATATACATATATACATATATATATATATATATATATATATATATATATATATATATATATATATATATATATATATATATATATATATATATATATATATATATATATATATATATATGCACATATTTATGGATGGATATATATATGCACATATATACGTATGTGTGTGTATATGTGAGTAAACATACACTCTCACACACCCACGCACATATGCACACACGTACGATTTCATTCTTTTGCGGTTGCAGTAACTGGCGTCAGACAGTGGCTCCGCTGGCGAACCCACCTTCGAGAATTTTTTTCTTTATTTCTCATTTGTTTGCTTTCCTTTAATTAATTAATTAATTAATCTATTTTCGATTACATCGACTTCAGTACTTGTAGTGTGAATGTTATTGACTTTGGTGAAGGTCGCAGGGAATATTCGGGCTGGCTGTAAAGGCCGTGATTTGCATAGACATCCGCACCCTTCTGTATGAATGTATGTATGTATGTGTTTATCTATCTATCTATCTATCTATATAAAAATTTACATTCAAGGTGAATATGGTACTTACGTTTAGGCACCAAAATTAAGTATGGTATTATCCATACAATTCCAGAATAAGGTGATTAAAATCAAAATAAGCAACAAGGATATTCAAAGTGAATGCAATACGATCGTTTCATGCCACTCCATTTATTTAGGCAATGTGAAATTGTATCAAATGTAAAATGCAAAGCAATCTTCAGCTGCACGTAGATATAGAAATTTGCTGAAATTTCATTTCAACAGGACATATTTTTTAACTACATTTAAACTATCCAAGTGTACAATGTACAGTGAATAAATTGCCGTCTAAATTACGCAAAACTGAAAATAGCACTGATATCTCGTTTCAACTGATGATATATTTAGCAAAATTACATATATATCTTGAAATACTAAAGACCTCCACACGACTAAAGACCTCCACAAGACTTCGGAATTTGCTCCAACTCTTCTGGATGGTCTCCTTGTTTAAGTTGGTGAATGCTGTCATAAGCGCCACCTTCAGTTCATCTTTGGTGTTACAAGGGATTTTGTTGGTCTCTCGCTCAACTGCGCCCCACAAAAGTGGATTGCAGTCTTGTAAATTAGGTGGCCAGATGTTAGGTGTAATTTGGTCGCAGAAATTGTCTGACAGCCATGAATGGGTTCTCCTGCTTGTTTGGCATGGTGCAGAGCCCTGCCGCCAGACATAGGGTCTTCCAGAAGCCGCTCTCTCGATCCAGAGAAGCACTACATCCTCCAGGCCCTTGATGGAGGCCTCCGTGTCGAGTTTGAGGCCGTGTGGGAAGATGAATGAAGGCATAAGGTCATCATCACTAGTGATCACTCCAAACACAATGATGTTGCCTGGATGTTTGAATTTTTATCATTCTCTGTAGCTGTCTCCAGACACACTGTACTCAGATTGACACTCCAACCCTCTAAAATGTTCGTATTAGAGCTTCCGGCGCGAATGTCAAGCAGTACAGCCTGAGCTGAGACCAGCCCTTAACACTAAAAGGGGACTACATGAAGCAGACTGGTTACTATAGCAACTAGAGTCTGCGCATGCCACCCTCCTCCATACTCCCCTTCGACATTCCACCCCAGACATCTGAGGAACGATTTTCCATCCCTCAGCTTTTCCAAATGTCCTGAAGAAGGGGTTATGTCACCGAAATATAGAAATACATGTGAAAACTGCAACTTGGTTTTGTTTTGTTTTGTGTTCTTTTTCATTATTAGTTTCTTTGTACGTTCTCGCACTCTTCCGGCTTTACCCTTCAAATCTCTTTGAATATATACATCCATACACACACACATACACATACACAAACACACACACACACAAACACAAGCTCACACGCACACACACAGGCCCCCATACACACACGTAAACACACACAAACACAAATACACGCACACTCACAAGCACACACATGCATGTATACATACATACATACATGCAAATTATTAGTTTGAGTAAAAAGAAAGCAACATTTTGAAACATGAAGAATTTGTACCATATTTTTGCAATGTTTTGAATTTTTAAAATATGTTTTTGCAATTGTCTGAGGATACAGACATAGACTTGCCCCCAAACTTACCCAATGGCCCGAAAACGCGTGGTCGCACACAATCTAATTCCATCATGTGACCTTATTTTGGTTGTTTTAGTCACACTTCTAAGTTCGGCCTTGCTAAATTCCGTCTTTCTGAAAATTCTCGGAATTCCGAATCCAACCCTAAATAAAATCCAAGGAAGTTGACTCTCCTTCTTCGTTTGTGCATATCAATGATATTCGCGTTTTAGTTATTCTTCTACTTTTGAAGTCGCCGATTCGTTCAGCTCGAATCAAGAAATACAATGTTTGACTGACCCTGAGATTAAATTCACACTTACCAGCATTTAAAACATTTAACAGATAATGAACTTTTATAATCACTGCGCCATTAACCTATAGAAAAATGTAGTAATGAAAAGTAGAGTAGGAGCATAGTTGATAATTTGTGCAAGGAAAGAGGATAGCTTCCAAGTATTGTGGAACAAAACCAAGATAATATATGAAGAAAAACACTAAAAGTTAAGTCAAGTAACGCATTAGAGAATGTGCTTATTTCCATACTTTCTTAGTCAACCTAGCAAAGAGATTAAATATATACCGGAACTTTTAATGAAAATGAATATCAAATCTACGACCATAAGATATTAAGTGCCTATTTCCTATTAGTTAATTGTCGTACTCGATATTGGAAGAGTGAATATAAGCATTAGTGAATGTTTTTAGTATAAAAAAGTTTATAGTGTGACTGACCTTATTCTGAGACCTGAAGTTATGGATCGAGTTCAGAAGACATCTCAAGTAAAAGAATAACTAACAATGGAATAAGCAACCGAGTGAGAACAATTTCATTGAGTGTTGCATGAGTAATGCCAGTGAGTTGGACAGTCGAAAAGTTGTATAATAATGATTTCAAATTTTGGCACAAGGCCAGCAGTTTCGTAGGGGCTGGGGATGCTAAGTGGGTTATATCGACTGCAGGTATCGACCTCGGAAGGATGAAAGTTAAAAGTGACTTCGGCGGAATTTGAACTCAGAACGTTAAGACGAACGAAATGACGCTAAGCATTTTGTCGGGCGTGTTAATAATTCTGTCAGCTTACCAACTTATATTAATATTGTATCATAACGATAACTGTTAATCTCACGAGTTCAGACCAACGATACATACATGACATACAGGCATACATATACACGCTAAACCATCAATTGTAAGTGAGTATGACCTGGTAACGTATATCACGCTGTCTTTCTTTTATGTGCCTAATGGCGAGCAGCCATTAGACGTTCTCAAAAGTTACTTGGAAATGGATGCGTGGCATTCGATCATATAATAATATAATGAATAT
>NC_068986.1:106391949-106394906 GCF_001194135.2 Octopus bimaculoides
TATTATAAATTTTAGAGGTAATACTTGATAAATGTAAGCACCTGTATATGCCGGATAGTGGCTGAGGTGAAAGAATGTATTAAAACGTAAAATGAAAACAGAACACAAAGGATATCGCGGTACACGTGTTTCAAGCTTTATACACAAACTGTCGTTGTATCATTATATGAGTATATAATTGATAGAAAGGATGGTTTAAGGCTATCTTCAGCCGCACACATTTTCAGTCCCAAGATTACATCACAAAGAAAAAAGTAAAAGAGAGAGAAATAGGAAAAGTTCACTTAGTATTATCCATTGTAATATGCTTATCGTTTAAATTGTTATAACTGCATAAATATTCATTGGTATTCAAAGATCTGTCCCTATTGTACCATAATTCAGCTTGACGACTCGTTATCTTTATCGTGAACTGAACTCTGATTAGTGTGTAACAGAAATATTATAGTATTGACTGCGTGCTACGAATCCATAACCGTCAGAAACGAAATCACATCGCTTACATAATCAAAACGCGAAACCCAATCTCTCCGATTGTTTTACACACAGCAGTTTTGGATAAGTGGCAGCGGAAATCACTGCTTACATTACGCGGAAAAAACCCATTTAACATACGTCAGTGGATTTTATTCAATGCTTTGGCACATTTTACTCTTTCAGACGAAAATCTTTCATGCATGGCATACATTGTAAGTTTTATCGCTTAGGAAACTGCAACTAGACTTTTGTCTCTGAAGTAAAGGAAACTTTAAGTATCATTCCTAATCCCGTTTTCTCAGACATGATGGCGTTATAGTTAATGCATTGTCGAAGAAAGCTTTCACGTTTACCGCCCGGGCTGTCTCCAGTTCCATTTTCAATCACTTGCCGAACCTCCGGAAGAACTTCCTCCCACTCGTCTGGCATACACGTCAAGTACACGGTAAGTGTGAAAATACCGATTGGAAGAGTTAGTGCGTGTATGTGTGAAAGTGCGTGTGTGTGTGTGTTTGCGTGAAATTTATGCATGTGTATGTTTGTGCGAAATTTATGCATGTGTGCGTGCGAGTGTGTATTGTGCGTGTGTAGACGAGTACGTGGGTGTATGCGCGTTACATGGTTTGTTGTAGTTGTATATATGTGATTATATGTACATATTGCACAGGGAATTAAACAAGCACGTGCAATGAAATAAAGACATAATTGGCCTCTCTGAAGCTAGATGTATAAAATGGAACATAGCATATATTGCACTTACCGTATATTTTAATGATACAGAGAAAAATGTTTAAAAAGAGCAATAACCTCATTATTCCGCTAACGAAGTTTGTACAGCGCCCTACATTTCTCGTCAATTAATTTCATCAGTATATTTACTGATCAAATTGATCCCGTGTTTTCTTTATAAAATTAATGTTCATTATCTCATAGTTTTAGATTTTCAATACAACGTTTTGTTTTATTATTTTTTTCTGAGTAAATTAATGAAGATTAGCAGAAAATTGTAATATAAAAATTAGAGACTATAATTGATGTAATTAAAAGAATTTTTAATTTGCTCAGTGAAAATCCACACGATGATACCGACATTCCAAATTTTGGTTCCGCTCATAAAATAAAAATACCGTGATTTTTCCATTAGCTGATTGGTATCGGAGTGATTTTTCTAAGGTAATAACACTTCTTGGTCTCACCTATTAGTGATTTAGCTTCATTAAAACTTTCTTTGTTAATTGGTATTGTTACTCTGTAATTTTTATTGTTTACAACCATTTGGTTTCAGCATATCTAAAGCTGCAGTAACAACGTTTCTGCAGTTTTCGTTCTGTGTTCGATATTTGGTAAATTAAACAGCTTCTGATCTCGTTTGTGCCTTTTGCTCTGATGTAGATTCATCTGGTGTATTATTACTCAGCGTGAAGGCGCAATGGCCCAGTGGTTAGGGCAGCGGACTCGCGATCATAGGTTCGCGGTGTCGATACCCAGACCGGGCTATCTGAGTGTTTATTGAGCGAAAACACCTAAAAAGCACCACGAGGCTCCGGCAGGGGATGGTGGCAAACCCTGCTGTACTCTTTCACCACAACTTTCTCTCACTCTTACTTCCTGTTTCTGTTGTGCCTGTAATTCAAAGGGCCAGACTTGTCACAGTTTCATGCTGAACATCCCCGAGAACTACGTTAAGGGTACACGTGTCTGTGGAGTGCTCAGCCACTTACACGTTAATTTCACGAGCAGGCTGTTCCGTTAATCGGATCAACTGGAACCCTCGATGTCGTAAGCGACGGAGTGCCAACAATTATTACTCAGCATAATGTCGAAGTGTTTGAATTTATTTTCTTTTCCTGTTTGCATGTACATTTAGATGGGGATCATACAGAACAGCTTTTGCAGTATTTAATCTGACTAATGATGGAAATGGAGCATTTTTGTTAGTATACAGTGATACTACATTTTGAGATTTGCCTAGCTTCCAATATCAAAATTTTATGCAGTCTCTTTAATATATTCTGGAGAGGCAGGCATTGCTGTGCGGTGAAGAAGCTTACTTTGCAGGCACGGATTTAGGATTCAGACCATGCAGCACCTCAAGCTAATTTCTTCTCCTACAACCCCAGACTGACCAATGCCTTGTGAGTGAGTTTGATTGACGAAAACTCTGTGGAAAAGTGATGTGTATGTGCGCACGTGCGTACGTCTGCAGCTGTGTGTCTGAGTCTGTCCACACCAACAGCTTAATAACAAATGTTGGTTTGTTTATGTCCCCGTTTTCTTGCCGTTTTTGTAGCTACAATATAACATAACAAACCTTTCTTTCTGTTAAACAAATTGGTTAGATTTAGTTAATAGATTTGACAGAGGAGAAGAGCCACTATACATACAGCCTCTCTCCGACTGCATATTTTTGCTTTCTGAGAAAGTGTTAGTTGAGTATAAAATATTTTAGTACATCTTTCACTCTCTCTCTTTCTCTCTCT
>NC_068986.1:106394916-106398519 GCF_001194135.2 Octopus bimaculoides
TCTCTCTCTTTCTCTCTCTCTTTCTCTCTCTCTTTCTCTCTCTCTTTCTCTCTCTCTCTCTCTCTCTCTCTCTCTCTCTCTCTCTCTATATATATATATATATATATATATATATATATATATATATCATTGTCTCTCTCTCCATACACACACATGCATACACAGACACACATATATGAATATATTCATTTATTCTTTTACTTGTTTCAGTCATGTGACTCCAGCCATGCTGGAGCACCACTTTTAGTCGAGCAAATCGACCCCCGAACTTATTCTTTGTATGCCTAGTACTTATTCCATCGGTATCGTTTGCTGACTCGCTAAGTTACGGGGACATAAACACACCAACATTGGTTCTCAAGCTATGATGGGTGAACAAACACAGATACACACACACACCCACACACACATATATATATAGGATGGGCTTCTTTCAGTTTCCGTCTACCAAATCCACTTACAAGGCCTTGGTTGGCCCGAGGAAATAGTGGAAGACACTTGCCCAAGTTGCCACGCAGTGAGACCGAACTCGGAACCATGTGGTTGGCAAGCAAGCTTCTTACCACACAGTCACTCGTGCACCTACACACCCACAAACATACATACACACACACGCACACACACACACACACACACACACCCGCACACACACACACACACACATATATATATATATACTTATACATATACATACATATATGTGTATATATATATACATACATACATTCGTATAGCTGTCGCGCTGAGGCAGCACCAGTTGGTCTTGCTACACCTTCGGTAATCCTTCTTTAGTAGTTGCTATTACTGAATGAGGGAGTTTGATTCTACGCTTCCTGTCATGACTTTAGTTCATCTGGACCGAAGCAGATCCAATTTTGTTTTGATAGTAGGGAATCAAGTTTTCTTTTGAAAACATTTGCATTCACCGCGTGTGGGTATCGCATGTCTTTTGGGAGAATACTGAAGAGCTGAGGGCCTTTCAGTTCCAAACTATTGCGATATCTGATCACGTGCTTTGATGGATCTTTGCCATTATGCAACGGCGCTCTGTTTTGGTGTCACCATAACAAAGTTTGGGACAAGTCCATCCAGGACCTTCCATATGTTTTTTACAGCATATCTTTCCTGAAACACTTTTCAACAATGTCTAGACATCATACAGTTACTGACAGGGGATATTCATATATCTCTATGTTCGTGGAAATACCCTAAATTGCGAGAAATAATTGCATACTAACATACGACGTAACCTTTATTTTATATTTCAAAATTCTACTGTTAAAATATGGATCAATAAAAGAGCTTTTTTACAGTTGCTTGATCTACTAGAATCAGTAGGCAAATCAACTTCATAGTACAGCTTTTCATCTTTAAAAGAAAAAAAAACACGTTAGATAATATAGTTCTGGATATACAATGCATAAAATGAATAACAGTAAGACGACAGGATGGTCGAATCAAGAATTCCTTTGATCATAAGTTTGCTTAATCGTTTAGGTGGGTAACTGGCTAAATCGTTCGCACGCCGGGCAAAATGCTTAGCGGCAGTTCTCAGACCGTAGTAGGTTTGCCTTTCATCTTTTCGGGATCGATGTAATAAGTGCCAGTGGAGTGCAGAGGTCGATATAATGATCAAACGCGTTCCCCTAAAGTTTCCAATCTTGTGCCTATGGAAGAAAATAATGTCGCCTTGATCTGTGTTGAACTGGAACTAAAATGACGATTACAATATAAAAGTAACAATCTATATCAGTTGCTGAATTTCAACATCGAATTGTCCTTCTCTATGAAATACGTATTTGAGCAGAGAGTCAGAGACAGAGTGAGAGACAGAGAAACACAGAGATAGACACACAGACTCATGTGGAAATATAAGCCGCTCCAATATTTCACTGAGGTAGATTATACCAACTCAATTTCACTTCCATTTAGAATCCGCAATACTGACGATCAGGGTCATCTAATATCAGATAAAATATCGGAATTTTAAAAATATTTCAGCTTTTAATGGATGTTCTCTTTAACAAGAGAACAAAGAGTATATTTTGTGAAGATGAATATTACCATTTCCTAGCAAGTTTCTTTTATAATTCAAGGTTTATTCAAGTGTTCAATAAATTCTATTAGCGTTATTGAAATAATTTTGTTGCAGAAGAAAGATCGGAGAAATGCTTATACGTATATTACTACAAATACGCAATAATACGTTCACATTAGTAAATACATAGATATATTACATATACGTATGTACCTCTGCATACGCATATTACAAAATATCCACTCTACTTCATTAAACACCCCCCCACACACACACACACACGCACATACATTGATAAATAACTGGTACGTTAGCAGTGTTTCCTTCCAATAGTGCAATCTAGAATTAATGATGTGTATGGTATGTACTCTCTCAAGCCCGGAGCGTCAACACACCTGGAAGTCAGAAACAGGTGAGACAACTAGCTTCGAGTCCCATTCAGGAGCGATGATCGACATCGACTTTTCGTCATTTTTGTGATATCAATATCACATACCTGAACTGAATTGGAGGTGAGTTGAATTGCTTGTCTATGGCCATATGTAAAATGGTATAGAAAACATCTGTTGCTATGCTCGGAGGATAAACGTAGGAATAAATTCAAACACACACACACACACACACACACACACACACACTCACACACACACACACACACACACACACGCACACACACACATGCACGCACTATTGAAAAGGCTCATCATGCAACCACGCGGTTGCAGGTTCTGTCACACAACGTGACATCTTAGGTGGGTGTCTTCTGCCATTGCCTCGGGTTAACCAATTCTTTTCCAATGGATTTGGCACGCGAGAACTCTGCGGAAGTCTATGGTATTCGTGTGCGTGTGTGTGTGGGGGAGTTGTACCTTCAAATATAAATTAGAAGTAGCGCTAATGCTGCAGACATTATATAACAGACGAACACCATATATGGGTTGTGCTCGTTCGCCGGTAGGATGCGATTTGACGCGGTGGAGATTAGTCTCTCAAGGGACGAGAGTTAACACACCTGGAAGTCAGAAACAGGCGAGACAATTAACTTCGAGTCCCATTCAGGAGCGGTGATCGACATCGATTTTTCGTCATTTATGGCACATCAATATCCCATACCTGAACTGAATTGGAGGTGAGTTGAATTGCCTGTATATGGCCATATGTAAAATAGTATAGAAAACATCTGTTGCTATGCCCGGAGGATAAACCTAGGAATAAATCGAAATATAAGTTAGAAGTAGCGCTAGTATTGCAAACATTATCGAACACAAACACACCATGTATTCACTTTGCTCGTTCGCCACTAGGCTGCGCTTTCACGCGATGTCGATGACTCTCCGAAAGCGTCGAATCAGCTACATGATGTTGAGAATCGACAAAAATGACGAAATATCAACGTCGATCACTCTGGGATGCGATTCAAGGTGAGTTATCTCTCCTTTCTATGACTCTCAAGTGTTCTAATACTAGGCGCTTTGAGAGCATTATCTCCGCCGCATCAAATGGTAGACCACCAACGATCAAGCAAGTCATATGCACTGAGTATGTGTGTTCGATAATATATTTAT
>NC_068986.1:106398606-106405698 GCF_001194135.2 Octopus bimaculoides
TATATATATATATATATATATATATATATTTATATATACATATATACATACACACACGCACACACACACATATATATATGTGTGTGAGTGCGTGTGTGTGTGCGTGAGAGCGCACACGTGTTTATCAATGGTAAAAAATTTAGAATTATGGATTAGAAAAACATGTTTAAAAGTTTCAACGTTGACAAATTTAAATGTTCATAACAGTCAATAATATTATGAGAGTGCATCAAAACCTAGACCAACGCCCGTAAACTTAAACCCGAATTACCAAACCTTCTCCTTCTATAAACGCAGCGGAAACACTTCAACCCAATTCCGTTTAAGTAAGGAAAGCATACTCATGAGAAAATATAAACCACATCAGAATATCCTTTAGAAAGAAGTATAAACACTAAAGAGAAAAAGAAAAATAAAACTCAGTTTCAACCAGGAACAACAGACAATTTTGACAATTTTAGTAAGTCTTTCAATCGGTTTTCGAAACCGCAACCCCAAATCCTCATACAATAACACCATGCAAACACCAGTTGCCGACGTTACCTATCTCTAAGACCAGTAATATTTTACCAACACCATTTGCTGACGTCACCTAACTCGAGACCAATGAAATTCTACCTCCGAGGAAATCATAGTTTCACCATCCGTGAGTTATCAGAGGATGTGCAGATTAATTACGGTTCGGTTCAGACCATTATCACCGTAGATTTAGATATGAGATGCGTGTCTGCTAAGTTTGTCCCAAAACGGCTTTCAGCTGACCATAAAAGACACCGAGGCTTCAGTTGCACAAAAGCTCCTTGATTTTGTGGATAATGATAATTTTGAAAACTTTGCGTAGGCCTCTGAGAAGGTAACGTCAAGCTTTTTGCAAAATTTCATGCAGATTCTCTGCTCAACTTTTTCTGTCATGGTCAATGTGACGAACACACGCTACACACGTTAATTCCAAGCACTACTGTAAACAGCAGGAGTAAAATAGACTGTTAAAACTTAGTTCACATGCACTACAGAGTCCAAGGTCAATCTGTACCAAGCGGCTTTACTCTGCGTGCTTTAGCTTCGTTATTATGGCAACAGGCCGGATACTTATTGATCAGACCATGTACAAATGTATATATACACACACACATACGGGAGAAATAATAACTAGGGATAACAGCTGGGAAAATTCCAGCTCCTATATTCAGATTATAAATTACATTTATACCCATAATAACTGGTGCACTACGTTTTTTCAATAAATGTTCAAATGATAATCTGGATAAGTTAGTGTTTTCAGTATAAGCATTGAACCAATTAACTCGCACATTACAAATACCATCTGTAAGTGAAACAGTAAAATATACAAGACTTTTCCCAGCTTTACAATTTGACATTGTTTTTCATTATCTACATTCCAACGGTAGAGCGTTTTATCTTTGTTAGAAACCAGTTCCTTCCTCAGGGGAAGAATTTAAATATTTAAAAACAGGAAACATTCATGCATAATTATACGCACATATCTATATGTATTTACACGTATAAATGCATACACACATACATACACACGCACTCACCTACACACAAATGCACTCATATATAACACGTCTGCGTGTATATACGTATTCCGCCTTTGCAAATATATGTTTATGTTGTTGCTTATTGGTCATTAAATACACCTGTTTATTCTCTTACATCTTAAATGAAAAGCAATGAAGAAATACGGTCTTATCGATTTCTGCCATGCTAATATTTAGAAACAAAACTATAATAGCTTCATTAATCATGTTAAATTTTCTCTTTGCTGTTCTCACAGAATAAGACACAATAAGTTGTGTAACATGTGTACATAATTATATATTCTCTTTATAAATTCCGATGAAATTTGTTTTTATGTCTTTTCACATATATGTGCAAACTTATTCCTGTATATTCATAGACGTAGTCTTTTATTCCTCGAATACGTTACTGACTTTAGTTGTTGGCCTGTGGCTATGCTGGAGGAATGTCATCGAAAGGTTTTATAGTTGATCATGCTATATGATCAACCCTAGCATACATTATAATCTGGCTCTTAGTTGATCTATGCTCATCATGTATATATACATACACCAGTGCACACACACACACACTCTATCTCTCTCTCTCTCTCTCTCTCTCTCTCTCTCTCTGTCTCTTTCTCTCACTTATGTATATAAATACATTTATATGTTTCAATTGATATATTCAAGTTTTAAACAAAGTTAAGATAAAATGTCTACTGTAAGTTTGAAAACGCAATTGAAATGAGAAGAATCTAGGACAAACAGATACACCTACACGGCTCGAATTAGTGACAAGTTTCAATTAGAACTATTCAGAATGTCCAAAAGAGACATTATTCATTCCTCAACCTCTCATAAATGACCTGTATGTATTTCTCATTAATCTTTCCAATTATTTGAATGTTTTCTACAAAAAGGAATTAGTTTCTGACAATCATTCAAGTGTCTGCAACTGGAGTTTAGTCAATAACGTTGAAGCGTTATATGTTGAGTAAGGAAATAGCTTCCATGTTTTCCTCTCGACATTACAGATTGCATTTATAAAATACCACATGGCTGGTTTTTACAATTTGTATCCTGAGATTAACTAACGTTTTGGTACCAACTTTTAAGCATTTCATAACAAACGAATGCTCCAAATAGATCCAAACATAATGCATAAACTGCGCAGTTTCGAAACGGTTGTCAGAAAAATATTCTTTTTCTCATTAAGCTTTATAGAAATATTTCCATCTGCAAAACAGACAACCGTTATAACTCTACATATATTTTATCTTTTATTTTTCTGTCCAACACAAGTAACTCAGTTCTCTTATGTTCGGCTATGATTGAGGTTTTGATAGCAATATTCCTTTAATATTGTCTGTGTCGAAACATAAAATTACTACTGATAGCATTGTATATTGCTTTATTAAAACCTTTCTGCTGCAACGAAATGTGGGACCTTAATGACATTTTGCGGTAGCTGTTGATCACATACTGTCAACTATAACTTTCATACTTTTGTGGCCGATAGAATAGTGTTAGTCAAAGGCGGCCTTCGGGGGAGCTGCAAAACTTTCCACAGGGTCCCTTGCAACATTTATTCTGACACAATGAGTTCCGAGTTACCCAGATAGCATAATTGGGTGGTTGATTTAAACTGTTGCTTAGTTTAACAACCCTAGCCAGCACCTTGGATACCATTAGTGGACCCCACTTTGTTACAAGTATTTGGTGCAGGTCTTAGGTTTAGAGCTCCCTTCCTCCTTCCCCGCCCTTCACTATTTACAGAGGCTTGATACTGTCATGAACACTTCCTCATCACCGTACTAAAGCATCATAAATAATATGAAATACGTTCCTCAAATTTGTAACATAATCTTCATATTCGGTCGTATCAGAGCTTAGGTATCTATTATCTTCAATAGGAAATCTGATAAATTACAAGTCAGCGATGGTCCCCCTTTATCTTCCCTCAATCTGCTAGAAATAGCAGCCAGAGGTACCTCATGACGTCTTTCCATTTTAAAGAAGGTGGGTTATATTATATATTGTGGTCCATGAATACACCTAAAATAAAGAATCAATATGGGATAGTCACAAATGAAAGACCATTGCTCATAAAGTTTTGGGATGAAGATTTACTTGGGGGATAGACTATTTCCGAGTTTATGAAAAAATACGCTTGCGTAACCATTTGTGGTACGCGAAGTCTTCCTTATTTTAGTCTACGGTGAAATCCGTTCGTTCAACAGTTATATTACAGAGATAATATTCAGGATCATCGGCCGCTTGTGATATTCATGTCCGATCTTTAGGTGCTAAACTATTTAATTTTAAAAACTTGGCTAATGTTTTGTTGTTGTTGATATTTCTTAGTTGGGTGTTATATATATGATACAACATTCAAATGATATTTATTACACTGATCATAAATAAATCTCTTCCTCGCCTTTTCTTCTGAGATGGACACTGTCGATATCTCTGTTTCAGTGGCCGCTTCTGAACGAGGATCTCACAGGTTTTAATACACACGAAAAGGATTTTCTCTATTGTGCAGTCAAGTATCTCAAATAATGATATTGCGAATGTATCATGGATTATTATTTTGTTGAGAAGAAATAATTTTATATTTCAACCCGTAGTATATTGCGCTATGTTCTTTAAATATTCTTTGAATACGTTTTGGTTATTCAATCCATGTTCACTACATTATATGATTTAGCCAGTATCTCCGTATTCGTACTCATTGTATAGATGAAAGGCAATAGAATTCATTCATGTAAAATTGGTTTGGTAAGCAATTCTCTCACGTTCACTTGTCAAGTAGGAATATTTATTTTGGCTACGTCCATTCTTCTATATCTTGCTTCTTAGAATTGTAACTATGTTCTGTGTAAATATTTCAATTGTCAAGAAATTATGGATGAAATTGGAGAAATTATGGATTAAATTCGTAAAAGAAATTAGTAAATCAGATAACGGGAATTAACATTAAAGTGAACAGTAAGATAGGCAGACAGTCTTCTGTCGAATATTCACTTTCAACGATTTCTAGCGGAAGATAAAATCACGGAGCTTTCAATTACAAGAATGAAGTTAGTTGACTAGGTCTTCACAAAGCTTTCTACGACACCAGCTGTGCACTTCAGCACTTTTGTCAAATACTGTTCTTTCAAAAACCATAAACAGACAATAGTCAATTTTCCCAAGCAACCCAAACTTCCATAAGGTTTTTGTTTTTCTCTCTTTTTTGTATTCCTTACATTATTTTTATTAATTAAAGGTTTTCTTTTTCTTTTCTTTTTTTGATACATCACCCATTCCTCACTTTCTACCTGCCAACTCTTCAGGAACTATCTTGCTGGACTAAACTTACATTAGAGATATTCATTGAGGTTGCTTATTTATGGAAGCAATAAGTCTGTTTCTAAAGACTGCGTAGTTTATTTCATAACAAGATATGCCCTTACTGCAGCGAGCCAAATTACTATGACACTTTTGTCTCCCATATTATAGATATATATGGGAATGACATTTTACAGAATGACAATAACTTGTACAAGTATCCAACAATCAGGCTTTTCCGAGTGCCTTCACATTATGTTGCCATTTTCAAAGGTCGAGTGTTATCATTGGATTTAATGCGGTATGATTAGTTGTGGACGGCTATAAATATTCAATCATTAAAATCTAAGTGCTAAATGAAATTTATTTTAGGTCGGCTCGAGAGTCAGATCTATTTTGCATCATTTGTGTTCTACTCTTTACTTGTTCCGGTCATTGGACTGTCGCCATGCTGGGAGACCACACTGAAGAATTTTAGTTGAGCAAATCGACACCAGAACTTATTTTTAAAGTTTGGTATTTATTCTATCGTTCCACTTTTGCCAAATGGATATCACGAGGGTGTAAACAAACCAAGACCAGTTGTCAAGCGGTGCAGTGGGGCACAAACACATACATATAAACGACACGGTTTCAGTCTACCAAATTCCCTTTCAAAACACTGGTTCGCCTTGGGCTATAGTAGAAGACACTTGCCGAAGGTACCGTGTAGTGGGACTGAACCCGTAATCATATGGCTGCAAAGCTAGCTTTTTCATCTGAGAGCCATATCTATGCCTATGTGCCATGCACACACCTTCAGAGCGATAGTAGTTTTTTCCATTGTCTTGCAAATAGCTTGTTAATTAGAAGCAAACTTTTATTAGAAATTTGTTTGACGGCAGTTCTTTTCCATGACAGATTTCCTAGACATCGTAAGTTCGTGTTCGAAGTTATTAGGTCTTAAATTATTTGAGTGTAAAATTACCCTACGCTTTAGTCCGCTTTTCTTTTATAAAAACCGTTTATGAAACAATTGCTGAGCTGTGAAAATTATATTATTCAGCTTTCAGTATACAGTTATATCAAATATTTGATTCCATTGTGCAGTCATTTGACAGGTTCGTCCAATTTTCATTTTTCTTATCTATCAGGTTCTCTGAGGCTGGCATATTTTATTACCATTCCTGGAAGTTAACTCCTAGATGTTATTTTAGAAAGATAGTAGGTGTATAGAAAGAGAAAGTTGTTGCCAGACATGCATTATCACATTTTAATTTGGATTCCAGTGGTAATATAAATAATGATTAATATACGAGTAGTTGTTTCTTTCCATACTGTCATTAGCAATAGTCTGTTAAATAATGGTAGTTTAATGAAATGTTTAATGACAAGGTCCGAACAGTCACACATTTGAAATCGTGAAAAGGGTGGGGAGTGTAAACAAAACAACACCATTTGTCAAATGCTGGTGGAAGACATATACAAGAGAAGCACCAATCAAGGCATATAACCAAACACACATAGCTACACACATGCGCACACACCCACCCACACACACACATACTCCCACAAGTGCACACATGCTCACAAAATGGCACAAGAACGCAAAACATCCTGACAGTTAAGTGATACAAGAAAGGGACAACAAAACATTCAGATAAACGATACAAAGAAAACAAGGACGGGTCATTCGGAGTTTTCTTTCATCAGTCGAGTTCCAGATTATCTTTGCAATTTCGGTTGTTTATACTCGAGATTGCTCCAATCTGGCCATCTCCAAGGAAAAACTAAGCTAAGAGCATCAGATTCCTTGGAAGAAAGCAGCGAATGTATACGAAAACAAGGACAGAAAAAAACGAACAATGTTAAACAAAAACAATAAAAATAATAACAGGACATAACAGGTGTCTTTCGACTAAGGACGAATTAAATTAAGCTGACGTCTGAGGAAATAAAGCCTTACGGCAGGAATATAAGGTTCTACAGGCACAGGGAGGAATATCGATTTTGCACGCGCAACTGCCGGCCAATAAAGACAGAACAGGCTTGGGCGAACACCGGTGACGTGGGAAGAGATGAGAGAGAGGTGGAGGCAGAGGGACAAAAGAATTAAGGAGGGGCGAGTAAAAATAACAGGGACACAGTGAAGTGAAATGTGGAGGGAAAGTGAGCAAGTAGAGAAGGCAAGGAAATATGAGCGAGGGGGAACGAAAGAACGAAGAGTGGAATGAACGAATATATATATATATATATA
>NC_068986.1:106406223-106407003 GCF_001194135.2 Octopus bimaculoides
GTGTGTGTGTGTGTGTGTGTGTGTGTGTGTGTGTGTGTGTGTGTGTGTGTGTGTGCGCGTGTGTGTGTGTGTATGTGTGGAGGCACAATGGCCCAGTGGTTAGGGTAGCGGATTCGCAGTCATAGGATCGCGGTTTCGATTCCCAGAACCGGACGTTGTGAGTGTTCCAGCAGGAGGTGGTGGCGAACCCTGCTATACTCTTTCACCACAACTCTCTCTCTCACTCTTTCTTCCCGTTTCTGTTGCACCTGTACTTCAAAGGGTCAGCCTCTTCACACTATATGTCACGCTGAATCACCCCGAGAACTACGTTGAGGGTAGACGTGTCTGTGGAGTGCTCCACCACTTGCACGTTAATTTCCCAAGCAGGTTGTTCCGTTGATTGGTTCAACCGGAACCCTCGTCGTCGTAACCGACAAATTGCCACCAAACATCGAATATTTCTCTTGAGATAGGCTTCAAAACTTGTTTAGTCCGAATTCACCTTCTCTCTTCCGTGCAGTTTTCAATTTATATACGCATAAATAGCAACCTTCGTTGTTAAACTTCAGTTGTACAGCGGCGGCCATCTTATTGAAATTTTCACGTGTTTCGATATGAGACGAAGAGTATTACATACGCCGGTTAATAAATTCTGTTGATCAATTATACACATACATGTATAACCTTAATATAACATATATAGATGCGTACATATATATACATGCATAATACACACACACACACACACACACACACACACACACTCACACACACACACACACACACACACACATATTT
>NC_068986.1:106407109-106412748 GCF_001194135.2 Octopus bimaculoides
TATATCAGCTTCTATCTACGAAATCCACACACAAGTCTGTTGTCCTCGCGAGTCTGTAGTAAAATATACTACCCAAAGTTTACATGTGGGATTGAACTTAGTTAGGAATTAAGTCTCTTAACCATACAGCCACACGTAAATCTCACAATCTTTCCCGGCGACTCGGGTTGGGATTTTTATCTCACTAAATGATTTCTTGCTTTATTTCAATCCACAATTTTATATACTTGTCACCATTAAGAACAAGTGAGCAAATGATAGAAACCTTTCAAGTAGTTCTGCTAATAACCCATAAAAATGCAGCAAATCCAAGTCAATAATCTTTCAGAGCAAGTAAAACTAAAGTGCCCAATATAATGTAAACTCCTTCGTTGTACTTTTATATCTTCAGGAATGTTGTGGCCTATGGTTATCTTTTAGTTTTTAAAAAATCTTTTGCGTGTTTTAATCATTGAACTGCAGCTATTCACTATAACCAACTTGAAGGGTTTTAGTGAAACAGTTTGAAACACTACTACTTTTTAAGTCTGGTTCTTATTTTTTTCTTCTCTTCTGATTAACTGCTAAGATTAGCGTAATACGTAATCACGTAAAACGTAAAAAAAATTAACTGATATATAAGCAGCGGTGGTAAGACAAACAAACACAAAGATACACATAGATGTTCATATATATATTCACTGTGTAATTCATGGACTGTACCTTATTGCTAAAATATTTAATGAGCAGCTGTTTTCAAGCTGGATGTTTGTATTATTTACAGTTAGAAAATTCAGATCTCATGCTTTATATAAATAGGCTGTTCTATCAATTCGATATACTGAAGCACTGTTTCTTTACACTGAAGTTTTATGGCTATGAAAAGGATCCTGTTTGAAACACTTCACCATGATTAACAGTACTATTGTTGAAGGTTTACCTATGAATTTTAATATCCAACTAGCAAAGTGCATTGAGTTTATTCACAGCGATGCGATGTAATAAGCTGATATATTTATGACAAGATGAAAAGCCTGAATTTTCAAATACAAAGAAACAATTGTAATCCAATACATAAGGAAAATTGAACTGTACAAGCGAAACCTTTTTAGAAAGGTGTCTTGTCAGTTTCCATCAATGGAAATCCTTTTACAATTATTTACAGACGATAATCTGAGGACATACTGTTTTACAACAGTTGAAAGAAGATATGAGACAGGACTTAATGATTAAACAGTAGATTCCTGACTGAGTTGAAAAAAATCTCTATCGTTGGTAAAATAGAAGAAGAAAAAATGGTTTAAAGGAAACCATCATTGATTTCTAAAATGATGAAGTAAAGAGGATATTTAAAAATCGAAGATTGTGTGAAATATAATTGCAATGTAATCTTTTGTATCCTATATTGTGGAAAGATGCCAAGCTAGTTTTTACAGTTTCTTCGTCCTTTTATCTTAGAGAAAAAAGTTTTTGTGCAGTAAATTAAATTTTGACTGACAATAGAAACCGAATGGAAATAAAACAGTTTGGGGAATTACGACTAGTTTTATCAAATTTCGAACTAAATATTGCAGAACTTTCTGTAAGTCATCAGCTGCAGGGATCACATTAACAAACGCCTGGCGCTATTTGAATATATTACAATCACATTAATAAACAATACATACAACCACAGTTATTGCTGGTTATTCACATCAATGAAAATGTCCAACTATATTAAAATCAAGATGCCACAATGTTGGAAGTATAATTTTTCCACCATGGGTAATATCAAGAAATATAGTGTATACACAATAATCATAATTTAGTTTTCATCAAATTCCTTGGTGCTTATACAAAAGAATGAAATGAATACCAATTTTCAAAAATTATTTACTACCTTAAATTAGAATAGAATAAAATTAATTGAAACAAATTTAACTCTTCCCATAACTACTCTGTCATTTACTACCTCTACTCTGTATTCTCTCCACTTCCTCTGTTCCTATCATTCTTTCTCTCTCATTATATGTTTAGCGTGTCTTTACTCATTGTCTGCCACAAAACCCCTCATATACACTCGTATGTTTAACTCTCTCTCTCTCTCTCTCTCTCTCTCTCATCATCTTGTATTTTTAACTCTATTTCTCTCAGCATGTCTTTTTTTGGTCTTTCTCTTCCTTCCAGTCTCTGTGCAATGTAAAGCGTGACTGCAGAAATAACATCAGATATTGTTTATATAGAAATAATAAAATAGTTTGCAATCATTTGCAATTCAATTACAAAAACTAATTTTGTTACATAAAAGTAGATTTTGGTTGCGTGGCTGTAAGTATTGAAATGGTTTCGCTGGGTACATGCGAAAAAAGATTAGGAAACTATGGTTTAGCGAGACTGGAGAAAATATCTGAAATTGTTTTAAGCTGTTTATACTCTGCAGCACTATCTTTCCGATCAGCTTGGGAGTTACGTCAGCGTTATACCTTCAACAATTTTCTGCTATCATCTATGACAGCTTTTGTACCTATATAGGTCTCTTCAGAATAGCGACTGACATCACAAGAATTGAAATAATAATTGCTGTCTGTAATATGGTTTATGTTTGGGAAGATTTCGTCCCAGTGCCTATTTAACAGCTTCATGTAACTGATAGACGGATTTTAACGTGCTTTTTGACAGCACCAAAATAAATCGCGGTTTAAACATGAGACAAGCGAAGTGTGGAGGATATTCGTGCGGCGTTGGTGGCTGTGTTTGTTTGTATTGTTATTTGTGTCAGCCATGATTGTCGAAGCGAAATTTCACGCGGTGAGAAGTATTATTTATAATCCAGTCTGAATGCTACCAAGTTGTTGAGGTAAATATGTTTCACTTACACATATAACAACGTGGGTGTATGTATGTTAAAAAAACAAAAACAAGGAAACAAAAACAAAATAAACATCAGTAACGCATCAGAGCATAATTGTTGAAGAAAACGTTCAAACACGCAATTTTGAGTGATAAAATACGCCTGCGCATTTGTTTTTAGTTTCACTATTATGTATGTATAAGTGTATGTATGTATGTATGTATGCATGTATACATTCATGTATGTGTACATGTGTATGTCTACATAATACGTGCATACGTTCATACATTTATACAAAATTGGTCCAACGGTAGTTAGAAAACTTGGCCGTGTATTCAGAAGTAAATTCTAAGGTTATAGTCTACATGAGTTAGTATCTAAAGATTTTTCATTAGTCCACCTTATATGTTGTCTTTCACTATTAATATTGTATTGATATCTGACGGATAACTAATTTATGCAGAAAACATCACCCCTTCTATATCTTAGATCATTAATTTTCTGGTTTGTTGAGCTTACAATTTAGAGAGGGTTTCCCCGGAATATTCCACTAATATTCTTTCATATTATGGGTAAGAATGACCTCCACTTTATTGTAACGTCTTGTACTCCCATCTTCAGGACTGTAATATGAAGTGTCTTGGCAAATTCATTAAATCCAAAAAGAAGACAAATTCCTGTGGGCCATATCGTCCGTATTAATTTCATAGATTCTGTGTCTATTTTTAAATCTGCGTGTTTTATTGTATACACTAGTAGCTATGTATATGTGCATGCATTCTATACGGTGATCGAATGTACCGTATTTGATGACATAACGAAAGACGCATGAGTGTATCCGACGCACCCCAATTTCATTGGCACATACTCAGGTAAAAAGCTTTTTACTGCCTGTGATATAAGGGTATTGGAGACCCAGCTTTGCATATAGGATCCGAAATAATTGTACTATATGTGCCATCAGATACACTGTATGCCTAGATTTAGACATATCTATCTATCTATCTATCTATCATCTCCCCCGCCCTCTCTCTCTTTCTCTCTCTCTCTCTCTCTCTCTCTCTCTCTATATATATATATATATATATATATATATATATATATATATATAAATATATGCTTCTATACATATATGGGTGCGTATGTGTGGGCGTGTGTGTACCTCTGTGTGTATATGTGTGAGTGTATGCCTGCGTGTGTAAGCATATATACCACACACTTGTGAAAGATTTTACTCGTTTTTCAGATTCAGTAATAAATTTTGATTACGATGTATCGATAATTATAAAGATATATCATTAGAGATATCACTGTCATTTTAGTGTTTCAGATATGCTGTTGTTACCTCCTGTTTGGAGAGCGCAAAGTTAGTACTATGAACGTAAAAGTTAAGACTGTTACTTGTCGCATATTGTTTCAACGTAAAAGCTAAGAAAACGCATGGAGCGAAAGAATGCGAACGCTTTTATTAGCATTTTCTTTTGAGAGGCACTTTGTTTCAGGTAATTTTCAAAAATATCGAAGAATTTAGTAAAGTAATTTTGTCATTATTAAACTCGTGCTTGAACATAGATTAGTATGAAATTTTGATGTACGGTTGTAATTTAGATCACTTTACCATAGTTCTTTTGAAATATAATAAATTTGTTTCAATTTATTGTTAAATATGAATAATTCAGAGAAATAACCTTAGTAATCTGAGAACATAGCATGAAATTTTGAAGGAAGGCTTTGCAGTAAATCACTTTAACACATTTGATACTTTATTTATTCTTGAAATACATCATCTTTGATTCAATGAATTTTAAAATTTCTGAAGAATTTAGTAAAATAAATTTATTGTTATTTAGCTGATGTTACACGAAGTAACATGAAATATTGAGAGACGGTTCTAATTTAGATGGCTTTAAAACAGGATATTTCTGTCATCGGATTATAGGTGGTCTCACTAGAGTCGATATAAGACACGTTTATTCATCATATTTGTTGTATCAACGCCCCCAGGCAAAGAAGTAGGATCTCCCAAGACATATAAATAGAGGTAGTCTGGCCGTGTTAGGTGTGTTGAGTAGCAGTCGAGTAGCAGTTGTGTATCGGTTGAGTAGAGATCATCCGAAGCTGCTAGATAGCAGTAGCTTGAGATATAACAATATTTCATCATGGTTATTGATCAAGTTTATTCATCATGTTTCTCCCGTCATTTAGTAGAGTTAAATACTCGATCAAACCTTAAAACAGCAAAAGTTCTATTAACACAAATTTCAGCATAGGTTGACAAAACTGAAAATGTAATGTCTTCTTCCCAATTATTTGTTCGTTTCTGATGAGCAGACGCCATTTAGAACATTACGTGAACTGTCCTTTCCAGTTGTTTGTGATCATGTCGTTTGGAACGCAGCGAATCTAGAAATAGATAGTATACTTTTTATGTATTAAATCCTGCAATGCATCTAATTGACACGTTTTCCGTAATGTTAAATTCTTACAAATTCAGCTGAGTATATTGATATTCCCACAGAGAAAATGATTCATAGGGTGTATTATGTACAAGAATCCAACCATCAAGTCTCTTTCTAATACTTTCGATCCTGCAGTTTTTCTGTCAAGTTACAAATATATATTCGAATTGAAAGTACACGGATTTGGTATAAAGCAAAGCCAATACCTATATGTATGTGTATGTATATTCTCTTCTATTTCTTTTTAATAAGAAAAGTGTTTATACCGAAGATACAAAGTGCAATTGTTGGAATGTTAATGCATGAATGCAAATATTTGTGTGTGTATTATATAGTGTATATATATATATATATATATGTATATATATATA
>NC_068986.1:106412759-106414570 GCF_001194135.2 Octopus bimaculoides
TATATATTTGAAAAAATAATAAGTTACTAAGGTATCTGGATGGGTGTACATTTACAGATTTTTATTAATATGTCAGATGTTTTTATAAATTAGCGCTTGCATCTATTCTTGTAGATTCTGCATATTCTGTGGATAATGGTGTGTGGTGTGGGTGCTGAGAAGTGGTCAGTGCTAGTGTGTGTAGAGTTGGAAGGTTTTGTGGGAAGGTGTTGTGGAGTGTGTGTAATGGTGTGTGAAGTGACAGATGAGTTAAACAGTGTGTATGGGTATTTGTACAGTAATGTATGTGTGGTGAGGTTACCAAGGTAGGCAGCATGCAGATGTGTAGGTTGAGGGGGGCAGTTAAATGTGGAAAGTGTGTGGGACACCATGTGGGGGTGGCGTCATATAATGTGAGGAGGTGAGTTGAGCCCATATAGCACAAAGAAGCAGAGAGAGCAGATTAGCCCTTGTTCACGCGAAGGCGGAATCCGGATGGCTCTTTGGTGAGACTGTCCGAACACCGACAGATGTTCTAGTAAATGACAGGCAGAACAGAAGTGGCTCGATCCCGGGGTGTCATTACCAAGTCTGATAGCTCGAAGGTGCTCCGCGAGCCGGGCAGACAAGTGGCTTCCCATTTGACCGATGTAGAGGGAAGGAAAGAAAGAGCAGAAGTTACAATAAATAACATTACTAGAAGCACAAGTAAAGGAATTGATGACGGTGATGGGTGTCTGTGAGGATGGTGGTGTTGGAGTGGTAGGGGCAGATGCAACAGCCTGGGTGAGAACAAGGGTAGGAGCCAGGATGGAAAGCCGAGGTAGCGAATGTGGACCAGGTGGTCACGCAGGTTATGAGCTCTTTCGGGTTAGAAAAGATGTGCGAGGGGAACTGGAATCGCCGGAAGGCTCGGAGAATGGTACATTGAAGCAATAGGTGAGGGGTGGTAGTGAGGAGAAACAGGGGGCGGGCAAGGTTGGTGCGGGTGTGAGGAGAAAGAGCAGAGGCACGGTCCACAGACGGTGCCAGGTCAAATGCAGTGTAAATAATTGAGGAGATATCCACATAGGACGAAGTGGCGAGCCATCATATGAGACTGTTTCAAAGTCATGGTCGTCACTGCAGGAATTGAGACTAGGGGACAAAGAGCTTGGTGTGTGTAGGGTGCGAAGAAGAGAAGTTAATGTAAGAGTATGAGTCAGTGTGTTTGTAGTGGATGGAGGTAGTGAGAGCGGAGTGGTGTATGCTGACAGAAATTCTAGAAATTCGAGAGAAGAGTTAGAGATGGTGCAGTAGAATTCGAGGTCAGGAGGGAAGGAGATGAAGGACAAAGGAAACGAAGGAGTCCAGTAATTCGCGTCGCTATAACGACCGTATAGCTCGGGAGTTGGACCACTGAATTGTGAGAATATTTGGGTCTCAAACAGTTAAACAAACGGAGAGCCATGATTGGTGTCGTGGATGTGTGAGGGGAGGGGAACCACTAGGAGCAAGGACACAGCGGGGCATTTTGGTGAGCATATCAGTGGGGAAGTTGCAGGCGGAGACGATGGGGCGGCTAAGGTTATTGGGCTTCCGAATTTTTGGAAGGAAGTAGATACTGGGGATGCGTGGGGTACGGACAGTGAGATTGGGGGCTGTGGGAGGGATACGGGAGAATAACATTGAGGTCATGAATAGTAGTGGGCAGTCTGTTGGAAGTTAGGCTTGGGGTTGGACGATATAGAGAATTAGAAGGTGTCTTCCACTAGACGGACAGCTTCAGAAATCTAAAGGCTTGCGCTCCACATCACTACAGCCCCACCCTTGTCGGCCGGTTTTATGACAAT
>NC_068986.1:106414704-106416287 GCF_001194135.2 Octopus bimaculoides
ATATATATATATATATATATATATATATACATATATAAGAATTATGATATAAATATATACACGCGTATATGTACATATATACATATACGTAGAAACGTGTGTGTATGTGTGTGTTTATTTGTGTCTACCTTTATGCGTGGATGTAAGAACATATGTTGTTACATTTATATCTATTTAAATTCTTGCTCGCGGAATTCAAGATGAATTCCAATGATAAGGCTTCTTTGTCTGACTCAAAACAGTTTCAGGTATTTGTCAATATGTAAGTGTAACTTAACGTGTCAAAATATTAGACTGTTTCTTTACGTACGTTTCAGTGCTGGTAGCTATCTATGTCTGTGTAAACATGTTTGCACCCATCTAATGGATGTAAAGGACTCTTTAGTAAACAAGTGCATCCTCCTTCTGTATTTAAATATGTTAATTTACGTATGTAAATATATGTGGTACATATTGAATGGAGTGTACCTGCCAAGACTTATAGAGTTAAATAAAGATTCTTTCGAATGTGTTGCAATTACTTTAACTTAGGAGAGGATATGAGTATGTGTGTATGTATTTATGTATGTAAGCATGTATCTAGGTATGTATATACATATATCTATGTACACACACACACATACACGCACATAAAGGCACCAACGTTCACACACACGCACACAGAGTGTAGTGTTTTGATGTGATCAACAGAAAAGTTACTCCGACCAGTGAGGGATAAATATCATTTAATATACGCATTATATACATAGATATATATATGCACTTATATATATATATGTGTGTGTGTGTGTGTGTGTGTGTGTCAGTGTGTGTATAAGTATATATAGTAGTAATAATGATAATATTAATAGTAGTAGTAACAGTAGTAGTAGTAGTAGTAGTAGTAGTAGTAGTAGTAGTAGTAGTAGTAAAGCGTAGTGTTTAAGAGCGCGGGCTGCTAACCCCAAGATTCCGAGTTCGATTCCAACTAGTGACCTGAATAATAATAATAATAATAATAATAATAATGATAATGATAATAATAATAATAATAATAATAATAATAATAATAATAATAATAATACATGTATATATACATGTATTATTATTACATATATACATACATAGATAGATACGTACATATATACTTATGGATACTTAGATGTATAGATAAGTTTCGGCCAGTAATGACCCTGGACGTGGCTAATTTAATAGCAAATCTTGGACAAGTTATTAAATGATGCCTCACTTTAGTCATTTATTGGGCACCATATACTTTCGAATAAAACTTGATTCCAAAGATATAATCGTGTGTAGATGGTTTATCTGGAAGGGTTGAAATGTAAATGAAACCTTTTTCTTCCTTTATATCTTTGGATTGAATAGAGTAGCTAGTTGAACGAGCTCTGTTGTTAGTGTGATTAATAGGAAAAAAACTCCATCCAGTGAGAGATAAATATAATTTAATATACACATGGTATATGTCTGTATGTATGTATGTGTGTGTATGTATGTATGGATGTGTATATATACCTCTCTCTTCTATATATATATGCATATATATATATATATGTGTGTGTGTGTATTTACACACACACACACAC
>NC_068986.1:106416297-106423335 GCF_001194135.2 Octopus bimaculoides
ATATATATATATATATATATACATATATATATATATATGTGTGTGTGTGTATTTACACACACACACACACACACACACACACAAGCAAGCACATACTTACAAAACGAGATAAAAATCATAATACTCGCATAACAAATGTAGAATAAGATAATCTATAACGCATTAAAAGTGAAGTTCAATCATGCTTGCTTGCAGTGTCACACGGCCAAAGGCGTGCATAATGAGAAAATACTTTGAAAAGAAAAGTGCCCCTCAAATGTGAATAGGAATGGAATAAGACAAGTTTCCCGTAAATCGGACCAGTAGTTATTGAGATATTCGGAATTTTTGTGGAGTTCAAATACCCAAACGGTGCATAATGGGAAAATACACCGAAAATAATTTAACCCAGGAAAGGAAGAAACTTTAACTTTTCCGTTAGACACATTATGATGGACGAAGTATTTTTAAATGTAAATGACTTTAAAAATACGGTAAATATTTCGTAAAAAGCCCCGTTTGTAACCTCGGTGTGAAATAGTTTTTTTCCATTGGTTTCTTTCGAGTGCGTTCAACGTATTTCACCACCAAAGATTTGGCTGCTATTTCTAGAATGCCCTGCTGCTACGTAACCACTATTTGTGATAAAGGACCCGAAATACCAGTTATGTGGTTACAGTGTGTGCAAGAAATAGCAACTACATCTTTTCGTTTCTGGAGAACGGTATCGTTTACGAGTGAATTCGATGTGACATTCGTTGAAAGCATGCGAAATAACATGGTAAAGAAAAAAAAAACCACGAAACAAAACTCCGTTGCTGGGAAACTCAGAGACTACACCTGTGATCCAACGCGTCAGCGGTAGTCTAGTATTTTATTAAAACCGAAAAGAAATTCCTCAAAATGCTGGTAAATTTCAGATAACTATTCATGAGACAGTAAAAAAATGAGACTAGTAAAAAAATTGTATACACTCACACGCTCGCGTGCGTGAGTATGTGCGTTTGAAAATACATACATCATGGTCTGTATGTCTTTATTCTACAAAACTTAACTGTAGTATCTTTCGAGTGTTTTACTAACATTTACTGTTTCAGAAACTCTATGAACTTCATTGGGAGAGACAGTAGTTCACCTTGTCCTTTCTTAACAAAACGCAGCATTTTCAAATGCATGTTGTTAAATAGATCCGTGTGCGTATAATAAGTGGCCAATGAAACATTTATAACTAGTATGATAGAAATCTATAACTTTCGCAGCTGCTCATTGAAAACTTTTTATGTCTGTGATATCCGTTCAGTAACAGATCTATTCTACAAAAAATGTGCTTTATTTCTTGTCTCAGAAAATTAACAGGCCTGTAGTGCCTGCATCATATAGCTAGGTTTTTTTTTTCGCGATGTTCCGCCACTATTTATTTTATTTATAAAAATGTCGATACATTCTGGTTGGAGTAATTTTGTTTGGTAGTCAGAACAAGCCTTATGATGGATCGTGGTATAAGTGCTTTTGGCAATAATGTCATGTCTCATGGGAGAATTTTATAATAGTGCTGTGGTTTAACCATAAGTCCACCCTGATGGAAGGTAGTTTAATCGTAACGGTCATGTCTGTTTGCTTTAGAAATGGGATCCAAATATCACATTATCGAAAATGTCTTTTGATAAGAAAATAACTTAAATTTGAGAAAGATTTGACTGGTATTACTTGCCACGTAAAACGTCCCTAATTAGATTATGGTACTTTCACGCGCAACTATTGTTGATGTGGTCGATGTTCTCATTACTACTATGGCATACTCGTATTCTGTATATCCACCAACATCTGAATTTCTCACAGCTTGGTGGTTTGGAAACAAGTGTCTTCGTTTGTTTATTAGTTATTCTTACATAGCGAAGGCATATCCTCGAATGTAATGTATCTATCATATATTTAGAAGAGGCTATTCTTTTTTACAATATTATTCTCTAGTTTGTTGTCACCTACAAGATATGTACGCATGCTTTACTGTCTACTGATATCGTGTTCGTCTCTTTCGTGGTTTTTTTACAAGTTGGTCGTCATATTCCCTTTAGGTCTTATAAAATTTGATGCATTCTCTGAATATCTAGCCAGTATTTCATGAACAACCTTCAAGATGCTTTTACTGTTTTATATACAAGCAATGTGCTCATTTTCCCCTTGCGGGATTTAAAGCTATTTCTATTGATCTTAATATTCTGTGTATCCACCAACATCTGAATTAAATTCTGTCAATGTTACTGCTGGTGCGAAAAGTTACTATCTTCCGCGTCCTGATACCTAAATTATAGCTCATATGAAGCGTCTAGTGTTGTATTCTAAATATGAACATTAGTGCTAGTAAGGGTGGTGAGCTAGCAGAATCTTTAGAATAACTGGTCAAATGTTTAGTGAAATTTCATTTTGTCGCTATGTTCTGCTTTCAAATTCTACCGAGATTGATTTTGCCCTCCACCCTTTCAGGGTCGATAAAATAGGTATCAGTTGAGCACTGGAGTCGATGTAATGGACTTATCCACTTTCCGAAATTGCTAGCATTGAGTCAAAATCTGAAATCAATATTAGTGCTAGTACTGCAAAAACATTATGGGATATGGCCTTATTAAATGTGGGCAGGTCAGGCCTTCTTATCCTCCGAAATATACGGAAGGTTTTCCTTTGTCAATCAAGTTTCAAACACAACACCACCACATGCAATATTATCCTCAATTGCAAGATAGTTGCATTTACGTTGTTGGAGACTTGGGAGGTAAGCAGGCCATTCGAATCCGTGAAAGATGCAAACAATTTGAAACAGACCTCACAGAAATATTTGAAGCAAATTTCACTATTCGTATCAACAAATCACGAAATAAAATTACGACTATGGTACAAATTAAGAGAAAACCCTACAAACGTGATATTATCAGTGATGGATCAACTGAATGCGGATCATAAGTTAAAGTTGTGAGTGCTTTGACCTTGAATTAAATGATGATTTTTATTGCAATGATTATTTGGAGGTGAGCGATCAAAACAATACGCATGAACATTTTCAAACTAAGACAACACCCGATCATTGACTAATAAATTCATGGATCAGTGGCTGCAACATCGAGATAGACATTACAAATTGTATGAAAAACGCCAGCAGGTGACACACCGGGACATAACAAAAATAGCATTTAATTGCGGGCTGCGATCGCTAAGAAAATCTTTTGAATTAGACGATAAGACTAGACTGTACAACCACCGACCATGAATTAGCATTCAACTCACGAACTTCACAGCAAGTATTATTGGTATTTTGTCCAATGTTTATTTTTCCATAAGCTAAATACTGACGACCCCGAGGGACAGTTAAATCTGGTCATAACATCCTCCGAGGTTATAGGTGTGTATTATCGTCAGGATTAATATTCGTAATTTGCAAGTCGATTGAGGAAAGGTGTTTGACTTCACAAGGAAAGATTCATATGACCTCTGTGAATTTTATGACCAGATTTATCTGTCCATTGGCGTCGTCAGTATTCAGCTGATGGAAAAAAGATATTGTAGGAAATACCAATACTACAACTTACCAATCTCGTGTATTGAATGCAATTTTATGATTGATAGTTCTACAGTTTAGTCATTTCCTCCAATTGAAAAGATGTGTCTTACCGCTTGTAGCCCGTACTTAAAAAATGCTATTTTTGTTATATCTCTGTGTGTCGTCTGCTACCATTTTTCATACAATTTGTAATGTCTATCGCGATGTTGCAACAACTGATCCATGAATTTATTAGTCAATGATCGGGTGTTATTTCTTAGTTTGAAAATGTTCTTCTTGTTTATTGTTTCGATCGCTCACCTCCAAATAATTATTGCAATGAAATTCAGTATTAAATTCAAGGCCAAAAGACTTAGAACTTTAACTTTTGATCCCTGTTCATTGATAATATCCTGCTCGTAGGTTTTTCTCTTAATTTGTGCCATAGTCGTTATTTTATTTCCAGATTTGTTGATACGAATAGGGAAGTTCTCTTCAAGTATTTCTGTGAGCTCTTTTTCAAATTGCTTGCATCTTTCACGTTCATAAGCTGCTATTATGTTCCCGAGGAACTGAGTATTCATAACCCTCATTATTATTATTATATCTGTATTTTATCCCTTTTGGTAGTTGGCCTTGTTCATTACAATTTTCTCTTCGGCGGATTCTTTAAGATCATTGCATACGATGGGTTTTTATTGATTTCCTTACATACAGTTAATTATTTCTCCACTATAAATATCTTTGGGATATTTTGCACCTGACAGCTCTTCACTTTCTTCATGTTACCCATTGTGAAATCCTCCATAACCAAACGGAATATTTTACCGCAAAGTGTGGTAGTTCAGTTCAGATTTCTCTCACGCCAGGCTTATGTAATAACCAACCACGTGTTGTATATCTCTTTAATATTGTCGCTTTGTAAGGCGCCGAGCTGGCAGAATTGTTACCAGATCGGGAAAAAGGATTAACGGCATTTCGTCCGTCGTAGCGTCGTCACTGTGGTCAACTGTACCTTTTTATCTTTTCGGAGTCGATAAAATAAGTAACATTTGAGTGCTTGGGTCGATGTAATCGACTTATATCCTTCCCTGAATTTGATGGCCTTGTATCAAAATTTTGTTTCTGCTACGATCGTCTATAAGCTAGCTCATCTTTCTATCAATTTAAACAATGGTGATCAGTTATTTTTCTTAAATTCAGAGCGATTACAAATTAGAGAAAAATATTGATTTTATGAAAGAACGAAAAGTACTTTATGCCGACGTAACTGATATCAAAGTCACATATGTGTAAATAAGTATATATGTATAACTCTATGAATAAATATATGTTAAAGCTTCAATTATCTTAATAAAAAATATTTTAACTATTCTCTGTGCATTTTCAACTTCTGTTTCCTATATATCTACCCGTGTCGGTAGAAATATCTTTGTTTTATATATATACATACATACATACATACACACTCGCACACACACACACACACACACACACACATATATATATATATGTTTATAGGTATCTATGTAAGTATATACAATGTATATAATATATCTGAGTAGTTACGTGTGGATGCGAGCTTGTGTATATGCTCACTCATGCATATGATAGTTCATGCTGCGTGGGTGCGCGTGTGGATGAGTGTTACGTTAAGTACTTTTCATATGAAATGTGTACAATATACTCTAAGACTTCTGTAATAAATTGTGAACCGTTGAGAATTCTATGTCAGTTTTATAATTGAGAATGATAAATTTGTTGTAATATGCTGCGCTGCATTTGATCTAATCCGTATTATTTCCAGCGGTCAATGAAAGTTATTTAGTTATATATTTAGGTATTCTGCCAACACATTATTCATTGTTAAGGAGATCTGTATCTACTGACACGAGAAATCTGGTATATCATTTGTGAAACTTGCGAATCATGTGTGGCCTACAGAATTCATTCAATACTATTATTTATCTGGTCTACATATTAGTTGTCGTACTTAAAACTTTCCAGTGTTTATTTGCTTCATGGTGTCAATCAGGCGGAAGAGAATATGATTCAGATATTTGCGTGCTCTTTTGCCCTCAGTACGAAATATCGCTTGCTTTCTGTCATTGTGTAACTAAGATAATGTATACATACATACATACATACATACATACATACATACATACATACATACATGCATACATATATGTATTGAGAGAGAAAGTAGTGGTACAACAAGGCACCAATGTATACTGGAAATAGCAGTCGATAATTTTATAACGTTCGGTCCCGTTAACGGCTAAGCGTCCAGGCGAGTATACTGGCATTGATGTATCAACATTTAAAATATTGTCCAGGTAAGACTAATCAAATTTACGATAACAAACGTATTTGAAGAGTCCAAAACCTTGGTACTGGATTATCTGATTTTGGTTTGCCCATTTATCGAATGTTCTTCCTAGAAGTAAGACGAAATATTTTTTAATGTTCGCTGACCTCACACAATTTTGTCAGTGTATGCACAGTGAAGCGCCATAAATTTATCGACTACTCTTTCCAGTAAACATAGGTGCCTTGTTGTACCACTAATCTATATTTATACTTCTACTTTTACGGTGTTTTATTTGACTAGAAAGTAATATATTTGTATTGCAATGTATATATATATTCCATTCCGGTCATTTCAAAATGTAACCACATATGAATCGTTGGGGATATTCTTCCTCCCTCTTACCTTCTATTGGAATTTACTCTGTCTCCAAAGAAGAGCGTCTGCTCGAAACGTTAAACCATCTGTCTTTCCTTCCCTCAGCGTCTGCTAATACTTTACATGTACCACGACCTCGCGTTGTAGTTTTTTGTGTTTGTTCTTTTTTGGATTTACTATATATCGTTTCTTTGTTTGTTTGTTTCTTGCGTTGTTCGAAAAAAGTTCGTTTTCTACGTTTTTGTCTTTTTATATTCTCGTTTCTCAATTTATCTAACTTTTTGATGTCCCGAACCCATATATGCCTGTATATATACATATATATGTAGTTATGTACATATATGTATGTATATATGCATATATTTATATATTATTTATATTATCATTATCATATGTATATCTATATATATATATATATATATCAAAGCCTAGATATTTTTATTCTTTTATTTGTTTCAGTCGTTTGACTGCGGTCATGCTGGAGTACCACTTAAAGTCGAACAAATCGAACCCAGGACTTATTCTCTGTAAGCCTAGTACATATCTTGTCGGTGTCTTTTGCCGAAACGCTAAGTTACGGGGATTTAAACACACCAACATTGGTTATCAAGTGATGGTGGGAAGGACAAGCACAGACACACGATCATATGCACATACACATCTATATATACATATATATACACACACACATACCCATATATAGTATATACATTTTATCGGATGAATGTATGTCCGTCCTTTAACTGGAAATTTTAATGTTTTCTTTCTCTTTCATTTCATAAATATGAATGAATTTGTTGAAATGTGTTTCATAATTTAAGTCATATACTGATTATAT
>NC_068986.1:106426161-106426575 GCF_001194135.2 Octopus bimaculoides
TTAAAAGAGTTCCAACACTGTCTGTTTTTTATGTTTTATTTGTATTCCTGCAGAACCAATGTGGGGTATAGAATATGGAATATACAATATATAATATAAAATAAAATAAAATAAAAATGGATGGCACCATGAAATAAAGTATTGAATGTAGATGAAATATTGAGTGTTCAATATAAAGGATCAAATATATAAATATAAATATAAATATATAAAGGCGACTCGAGTTTCAGGGCTATTTCCCTTCGTCATGGCCGGTATGACAGACTTTAATATATATCTCCTGCAATTAAATATAGATGAGTAGGCATACACCTTTGTGTATGCCTATATATATATACATATATATAAATATATGCATATACATTCATATATTTGTGTATATATATATATATATATATATATATATATATATAT
>NC_068986.1:106426585-106429387 GCF_001194135.2 Octopus bimaculoides
GTGTATATATATATATATATATATATATATATATATATACATGTATCAGACATATTATTTTCAACTGTACAAGACGGTTTCTATCTGAATCGCAAACAGCTGCTGCTGAAACAATCTTTTTTAAATTCTAATTGACAGAATCAGAATTAGCTATTGTTTACTTATTAGATTTTTATTCTGAAGAAATATAGGGCACTAATGAATGGCGTATGTTGAAATATTGTGTGTATATTCCTATCAATATATGCACACACACACACACACACACACACACACACACACACACACACACACACACACACACACACACACACACATATATATATATATATATATATGTAAGTATGTATACATACATACATATATATACATACATACATACTTACCGGCATACATGCATATACGTACGTGCACACAAATATGCATGTGCATTTATTTATTTGTATATGTTTCAAACTCACCTAAACCTCACACAGACACATAAACACACACGCACGCCCACATTGATATATACTCCTTTACTGATAAAATACATTTCCTGACAATGAAATGCATTCCAATTCCTAAATTCTATAGATTTTATTGACAGAATTTAATGTTTTTCTAATATAGTCGCAGACGTGGCTGTGTGGTAAGAAGTTTGCTTCCGAACCACATGGTTTCTGGTTCAGTCCCACTGTGTGTATTTTGGGGCAAGTGTCTTTTAGAATAGCCTCGGACCGACGAAAGCCTTGTGATTGGATCTGGTAGACGGAAACTGGAAAAAACGCGTCGTATATATGTATATGTATATATATCTATTTATGTATGTCTGTGTTTGTCCGCCCCTCTACGGCTTGACAACCGGTGTTGGTGTGTTTATGTCTCGGTAACTTAGAGGTTTGGAAAAAATATCGATAGAATAAGTACCAGGCTTAAGAAATATTACTGGGGTTGATATATTCAACTATAAATTCTTGAAGATGGTGCCCCAGCATGGCCGCAGTCTAATGACTGAAACACGTAAAAGATCTGCTTGGAAACTGATGAACGACTTTGTCCAGGCACCACTGATAATGCGAAGTAGTGGAACGAGAAGCATCAACAAACGTTTTCTTACGGTATTCGCGCATATAGTCGTTCAATGGCTACCCATGAATTATCAACCGTTGCCGGTTTTATACAGTAAATATAGTCCATTGTTGTGAGGTCCGTTGAACGCCGAGGGTAGCCTACTCAGTCGCTTCGTCTTGTTTGCATTTTATGGTAACCCCTTGCATTACTATAATAGTGCGACAGTTGTTTCATCTTGCTGGAAATTAAAACTTATCTTCAAAGTCCTCTTGCATGTTTGGCATGACATTATCGCATCAAGAACGACTGGATCGCAAATTCCACACACACACACACACACACACACACACACACACACACACAGACTCAAGCACACACAGCGCTCATACACATATATATTTATAAACTTTAAAATATATCTCCTTCAATTAAATATAGGCATACACCTACATGAAGGTCAGGTAAATGGGATTAGGCGGGTCTAGGTAATCCGTCCTATGATACTTTAACTAACGTGATGTTTTGCGGATTCTCGGATCCTCAGTAACCGTAACCGTAGTGGTTAATTGAGCTATTTAATTTAAATGGCTTAATCACTATGATTGACTGCTAACTCCACAAGTTTTTTTTTAATTCCCTCTCTGATTATTTCATCGTGGTCCTTCCTGTTGAAGAGCATAGGCTCGAAACGTAAAAGACTTTCTCGCCTTCCCGAGCGTCAAACTAATACGCCCGCTTGTTGTTCATACACCTGTCTTCGTCTTTTCTTTTTCTGTAAATTTCAACTAATATAAATGCAGTCTCATCGCTCCAAAAATGCTTGTTTGAAAGGTATACATCTTCTACATATCTTGCAAAACGTCAATTTTCGGTTTGGATCATCTGCTTTGAGAGCATGGATTATTCTTGGAATGTATCTTCTCCAATGACAGCTTCAAAATGAGATGGACGCTTGATTTTGAAATTCCTATTCACGAGTTGTTTGCCGTTCGGATTTTCTTGAACGTCTAAACTGCTATTTCTTGCTTGGTGGAGCACATTGATGTCCTTGATGCTACGAAACATTTATTGCAGTCATTCTGAACAGTTCCTACTGATTCAATGCGATGATTCATTCTGGTGATTGGAATCTCGCGTTTATTGAATCACTTTGAATCTCGTTACTAAATTCTCTTTGCACTTCGACAGTATTTTAAAACTCCCAGTAGTTATTTTGGCCACATTGTCTTTGTTTAAAGTCTAGTCTAACCTTTTGCATTCTTTCTAAGGGGTTAAATCTAAAACGAAATGAAAACTAAGTCCGCTATCAGCTGCTAAAGAGTGTACACACATTCTCGATACTACAAGCACGCGCGCGCGCACACACGCGCCCATGCACATACACATATACATTCAACGTATTTGGTTGTTGTTAGCTACAATGCCTCTTATATTAATATTGTCTTCTGTTTCACTTCTCATCTTTTATCATTCTCTTTTTTATATAAAATTACAGAAGCACACAGACACACACAAACACACACACACAAACTTTCTCACGACCCCATCATTCTGCTTAAACAATGGATTTACAAATACAATATCCCTGCATTCACTCTTTATTTCCTATCTTATCTAAATTAACTATTGCTTAACCATCCTCTCACACCGTCTCCGATGAAGGGATATAATAAATATCCTGGAAACAGCTGTAAGACCTATTTACAAATGTTCTATATTATACAGAGCCTTGATTTTTTTATCTCATTA
>NC_068986.1:106429457-106432506 GCF_001194135.2 Octopus bimaculoides
ATTTATTATATAAAGGGACTTTTATAAAATATTACTTGTTTTGATGTGTATGTCGTCTTATCAAATATTTAGAATTGAAATTCAGAATTATTGGATGAGAATTAATTGGAAATTAAAAACAGTTTTGTTTTCATATTTTGTACATAGTTAAGAACGAGTGTGTGTGCGTCTGCATGTATCTGTGTGTGTGTGTGTGTGTGTGTGTGTGTGTGAGAGAGAGAGAGAGAGAGAGAGAGAGAGAGAGAGAGAGAGTGTAAAATGTCCAAGGTGAATTTAAAGAGAGAGCTGTATGCGTGTATGTGTGTGTGTGTATCTTACGAAATGGAATAGGAAATGGGATCCTATATGCAAAATGTGCATATTTCTGAAATCGTGGTCGATTGAAATAGACATTTTCATATAAACCCTGTCTCTATCTGTCTGAATACACAATTTCTAATTCTGTCTATTTTTATACGCTTTTCTTAATTCTGTCTCTTCGGTTACTTAACAATAAATATGATTATCTTGAAGAACTACAAGTCCAAGTTTTTCCAATAATTCCAATTTTGTAAATACCCGATATTTACTAAAATTCCTGCAATGGTCAGCTTCCTTTGAAGTTATTTTCCTTTTTTGAAACCTACGAAAGATATTATAGAATCCATGTGGACTGTAGTAAATGTTGGTTCCTAACCATTCTTTGTTCTGATGTTAATACCAATGAATCAGTTATATACATGTGTCTCTGTCTTTGTTCCTACATGTGAATTGGCAAAGTGGATATTATGTTACACTTCCACATTTAGATGTTTGATTCTGAATATGCTTTCGTTGTTTTAATGTGATTTCCGTACCCAGAGTACTATGGCGTTTGTACTTGTTCATTCCATACTCGGAAATAGGCAACGGAGAATATAAGTAACTTAGTAATAGACTGGTATCTTATACAGGGGTGTTCTTACGGTTGGTTTCAAATTTACCACAAAGACAGCAATCGGAGTTTAGTCGATTACTTCGACCCCAGTGCTCAACTAGTACTTATTTTATTGACCCTGAAAAGATGAAAGGCAAAATCGACTTCGGCGGCATTTGAACTCAGAACGTAAATGCCGTTAAGCATTTTGTCCGACGTTCTCTACCTCAGATGTTATTATTAAGAGCAAGTCTAGGGCGTCCAGCTTGCAGAAGCGATAACACCCCAGAAAAAATGATTAGCGGCACTTCGTTCATCGATAAGGTAAACTTTGCCTTTCATCGTTTCGAGGTCGACAAAACAAGTACCAGTGAAGTACTGGAATCAATATTATCAATTTGCCACTTTCCCCTAAAAGCTGCTGGCCCTGTGTCAAAATTTGAAATCATTATTAAGAGGAATATTAACCGAAATTATGAATTAATAGCCAATTCTATTGATCCACGTAGGGTCCATTGATCAGTAGTGTTCTACGGGCACTTACACAGTATATTTAGTTAATCTTCGATAGTAGAGGATAAAATAATTATAAACGATTTTACGTATGTATGATAGAATTCTTAAACACCTACTTCTTTATCATGGTGAAGTACTCAAGAAGCAGGTGAGTTTGGAAGAAGACACCTGATGTTTGAAACGATATCAATGTAGAAAAGACAAACAATTAATGTAAGGAATGCATTTATAGGAGATGTTATACATCCGTACACGATGTAAATTTACAGGAAGGTGTATGTACGTCTTCTAAATATATGTAAGCATCTCATAAAAATCCATCACTTACAGCTATATTCATTTCTCCTACTTTCACCTATCTATCTATCTATCTATCTATCTATCTATCTATCTATCTATCTATCTATTTATCTATTTATCTATCTATCTATTAGGTACATATTTATGAAACTTTTACAAGAGGGGTGACAGTGACACCGTAGTTTCGGTCTGGTAGCCTTCGTCAGGCATTCTGACGAAAACTAGCAAGCAGACACTCTAAGTTGCTGTTACCCCTCTTGAAACAAGTTTAATAAACATGTACTTTAGTAAAAGGTATTGTCTATTCCTTCAGTTGTCTTTACAAAACAATGATCATCTATCTATCTATCTATCTATCTATCTATCTATCTATCTATCTATCTATCTATCTATCTCTCTATCTATCTATCTATCTATCTATCTATCACACGTGCGCTCGTGTGTGTAAATCTGAGTGTGCATTAAAGCAGAATAAAGATGATGATGATGCTTTCGTTACAACAATGTATGACCCAATTTCTATATTGATTTATTTCATTTATTTGCATAAACGCTACTCGCAAAGGAATGAATATTACAGTTCTAATTTGACTTTTTACATGATGTGAATCAAATACAAATTGTTTCAAGCTTTCAATTTATGCTTTTTATACTTTATATAGTTCAAAATTCACCTAAGTCAACATTGTTTTGCATCCTACAACAATAAAATAATTTTTTTTTTTCTTGAGCTCTTTGATTCATACTGCCGGCTCCCCACTTTCCATAGTATGTAAGAGATCAAAATCATAACGTTACCCGCGAATCTGACAGCGGTCATTTGCAGTATTGAATGCCTTCAATTTTGTTGTGGGTAGATGCTGATTACATCGACCCCCTCCAGTACTTGTCTGTTACTTTATCTTATTAAACTCGAAGGAAAGAAAAGCAAAGTTGACCTCCACCAGATTTGAACTTAAAAAACGGAAGAAATGCCGCTAATCATTTTGTCCGGCGTGCTAACAATTCTGCCGGTTCACTGCCTCTACATCCTACCCACACCGTTAAAAGACAGTACCAGTCAAGAATTAGAGATGTTTAATCGAATAATCTCATCCCAAACAAATCTATTTCCTAGTTTCTCTGTTAGAAAGCATTTTAATACGACGTTGTTTTTATTGTCTATCTTCAGGCGAGACGATCTAAATGTGACCATCTCATAATAATATATTTTCAGATGTAATTAATCTACGTCTGCATTTTTCAATGTGTTCTTCTTTTTTAAAGATGATAGTGTGTGGAATAGGAGAGACAATTTAAGAGAGCAAGAGAGAGAAAAGGAGACAAAGAGATAGATAG
>NC_068986.1:106432516-106435616 GCF_001194135.2 Octopus bimaculoides
AGAGAGAGAGAGAGAGAGAGAGAGAGAGAGAAAGAAAGAGAGAGAGAGGGCGATTTGATTGCTATTTCTAACATGTTCAGCCTCTCTTATTTGCCCTTATTTTAAAACCCTGCCACCCACACGCAAGCACGCGAATGTTTACAAGCGGTCTTCAAATTTTTCTAACCAAAGGGATTCTTAGCTCAATATTTACACATTATTATAGCTTTGTCTACTTTGAGCTCCGCCATAAAAAAAAAATCGAATTATATACGTTTATATTGAAGATAATGTGAAGTATTTATTTAAAAATTCTATTTTGGAAATGTATGATTGTTTAAAAATTTTTGTATTTTAATTTAGGCTGAATGGTGAAAATAATGAACTGGTTACCACAAGTAAAAGTTCGACTTCATGAGAAATGAAGAATTAAAGGCGAGAATGATTCCGTCAGAAAATCTTACCAACATTATCACTACGAAGAGTTATAATGCTTACGAACAGTTCTATTTGGAAGCGCGTTCCATCACCGGTCTCGTATGTTACCCAATCGCCTGCTCAATCGGCCTTATAGGAAACACAATGAGCATTATTGTGATGACCCAAAAGCAAATGCAGTCCTCGACAAATATCTACCTCTTGGCTTTGGCCTTTTCTGATAGCATAAAACTCATCAACGACTTTCTCTATTTCGTTGTGATATTACTGATGGAGATTGACAAACGAACTGGAGAGTCTTTATATCAAGGTTTATATCCTTACGCCCACTATATTTTCAATACGTCGTTATGCATATCGGCGTGGATCACCGTATCTGTAGCAGTGGAACGATACGTTTACGTATGTAAACCTCTCTATGTGAAATCTTACTGCACTATTCACCGCGCCCGCATTATAACTGTATGCGTTTACTTCTTTATGAGTATGCTATCCATACCATATGCAATGAGATACCAGTCTTATGAAGTGTACGATAATAGAACAAATCAGACTTTATTGGATTTGTCAGTTACGAAACTCTGGCAAAACAATGTTTTCTCAAGGGCTTATACTTGGTTTCAAAACCTTATTCGTTCAGTAATTCCGCTTTTAACTTTAATAGTATTAAATACTTGTATAATGTGTGGTATTAGGCGTTGTAAACTAAGCAAATCCAAGAATATGAGACGATACCGCATTACCATTATGTTGGTCTGTGTTGTCTTGGTATTCATGGTTTGTATATCGCCTGATGCCATCATGTCCACCATCCTTGGTTTTGGCTATATCGAAGAAGATTATTTAACTCGTGGCATTCGCGAGATAACCGATCTATTACTTCTTATTAACTCAGCGGTGAATTTTATACTCTATTGCATATTCAACACAATATTTTGGAAGAACTTCTTACATATTTTCTGCGCTATTTGTATAAAAATCTACTGCCCTCACCACCAGATGAACGTTTCCACACCGTCAAGACAACTGCAAAGCAATGTGTACAGAGAAGTTCAACTAGCTACATTTCCAGGAACACATCATTTTAAATTGGTGTCTGTCAAACGAGGTATGTAGCATAATTAAAATTACGTTAGTCTTATCTTTGTCACTGATTATATGCAAACCTACATTCCTTTCTATGTATTGATTAAACGTTAACAAGTCATGAGTTGAGTGGAAATCGGATAAGAATACCAAAAATAAAACAATTCAAATAAAGACTCTTCTATTCTTATACTTTACCGAGCTGTTCATTCAATTATTGAAAAGTTGTTATCTCTTAATGAAACCAGATTTGTCACAATTTTCTAATGTATGATTTTATATAATAAAATAAGCAGTTTGTTTTCTTCCAAGAACTTCTGTAATTGCTTGTATTACTAACACACATGAATGTTTGTTTATAGTAAATGTGCATATGCTTACTCAGCAAATTACAGTGATTTCTTCGTCGCCAGTTTTACATTATCAATGGGTTATAGCTGCTTTCTTGAAATACTGTTGTTGATTCAAATAATCATCGTCGTTACTTGCTCAGCTAACATCTTTAATTCTTTCTCCAATTGATTTACTTGACCTGAAAATAAACATTAATTTTAGTCACCTCATGTATTATATTTTGAGTGTCACTGAACAAACAAAGACAAGAGCTTCGGATTGTTATTATTTCACACAAGTAAAGCAGTGAGCTGGTACAATCGTCAACAAAGCGGACAAAATGCTCCGTGGAATTTCTTCCCGCTCTTTACATTCTTAGCTTAAATTCTTCCAACTTCCATTCTACCTTTCATCCTTTCGGTGTCTGTAGAATAGATACCAGCTGAGTTAAGCACGGGGATCGATGTAACCGATTAACTCCTTCCCTCCAAATTGCTGGCCTTGTGCAAAAATTTGAAGTTATTACTTCACATTAGATGTTATTTAACCTAGTTGAGCATTGACAGAGTATAACTATGAAGTTCGAGATATGATTAGCTTTGTGTCAGTTATTTTCTAATTTTCAGTTCATACCTTAAGATCATATAACACCATATGCACCTCCCTATGTAAGATGGTTAATTAAGGCGTGAGATTAATATGGTTGTCATTTCTAGCAGGTCTGGCTACTTTATAAACGCTCACTAATACATTATCGTTATCATTGTCATTATCATCATCAATCCTTGGACATTACCTGTTTGAGTATTAGGACATATAGGGCCCGTTAAGCGGTTTATATTGCGTGTAAGTCATCGAGGTCCCAATACTCCCAGTGAAATGCAACGCCATTTCGTCTCATTTTTACTCATTTACAACAGATTGAACTGGAGCAAGCATCGAAAAATAAACTAACTTGAAGAGTACAACACGGCACTCGATCAAGGAATCAAAAAAATGATCTTACATGCAAACCCCCTAACCTGTAGATCACATGTTTTCCTAACTTATATTATTGGAAAACTTATGAATATGAAACAGCTTATATACTTATCTATAACAGGCTAAAAAAAAAAATTGGTATTCAATAATATCATTGATGGGAAACGTAAATAAGAAAATGAAATAAATATAGACAGTATCATATTTATGAATTCACGTTTTAGAAAACAGAAACCAAGTAACACGGTCCAACATAGATTACAAAAAAATCTTTATATATATA
>NC_068986.1:106436031-106436462 GCF_001194135.2 Octopus bimaculoides
TATATATATATATATATATATCAAGTACGATTTAATCGCGATCAGGGTTGTTCGAAAACCGAAGTACTAATGTATATATATATATATAAATGTATATACACATATACATATTTTATATACAAATTTATTTATACACACACCAACACATACACTCAGCTCACACATATGTATATGTATTTATGCATATTAGTATATCTACATATGTGTGTGTATATATATAGCTGGCCGTCTACACTTTTTTCTGCAAAATAGTGGTAGCTTATCCTGTTCAGGTTATATTATTAGCATTATTCTGCGTTTGAGAATTTAAAATCACTTTAACTTTCTAAGACATCTAAACGTTTCTAAAAGCAAACTTCGTTTGTTTACGTTTATCGTAATTTGAATTTAATATATATATATATATATATATATATATATATATATATGTG
>NC_068986.1:106437390-106438053 GCF_001194135.2 Octopus bimaculoides
GATATCATTCTGATATTATTATTTGCATTTCATTCTGCACTTTGTATATATATTCTATATACATACATTAGATTACATTAGTATTTTATGACTTAGTTTTATGCATCAACACTCAGTTATTAATAAATAAAAAATTTTTTCAGAAATATATAGAATGCAAATTTACATTGAAAGATATCCGCCTTAAGCTAGTAGATCCCTTTTCAAACTGTAGAATAAAAAAGATATACTCTAGTTTAAGTGGGTTAAGAATTCGCTGCACTTGTTGCTTTATATTTGCCAAATAGAAAATGTAGTTCTTAAAAAAGAAATGGTTAACACTTTCACTGTCAACCCAGTTCGGCCAGGATTTTTCTTCCTCAGAGACGAATTATTAGAAAAGCATGATTTGCGGGGTAAAATTTAATAATAATTGTGCTATTATCTGTATGCCATCGGTTATTTTGCGTTAATATACTTACACAAATGCACACACACACACACACGCACACACACACACATACACACACACATACATATATATGAAAAAACCCCAGGAAGGAGAGAGAGGAAGAGAGAGTGAGCGAAAGAGATATATTGATAAATAGATAGACAGATATAGATGTAAATATATGCTTATATAGACAATCATACATACATGTGTATATATATATATGTATATAT
>NC_068986.1:106439272-106443007 GCF_001194135.2 Octopus bimaculoides
TAGAGCTACGCTCTTCAACAGAAAGAATACGGAGACAAGGAGACGAAGAGACGGTAGGTGAAGGAAAGTAAAGGAAAAAATAAAGATGATAAAGGTAATAAAGGAGGTTTACATAAGTGGAAAAGTTCAAAAGTTCAAAAGTGTTTTAGACGTCGTGGTATATTGAGGCGATTTCCAATCAGAAGATGGGTCCAGTGTAATCCGTGGGTAGGAGAGCTGCAGCCGGAGGGTGTAAAGTTCAGAATAAAACAGTCCAGAAATATATATATATATACATATATATATACAGTCACGTAGTACATGCATACACAGACACACACAAACACACTCACATACACACTCACTTACTCACACGTACATCAGTTTCATGGAGTCGACTTTTATTTGAGAACGTGTTTTAAAACTGAATGAATCACATCAGGGACACCCTCATACACACGCACACACATACATACAACACTAGAGCAAACATGCACACATATACACACAACACATGCAAGCACACACATACATGCGACACACACGCAAATACACACACATACACACGCACTGAAGTATACTTATTTTCTTCCTTAATACAAATATATAGTATATATTTATATATATATACTCTTCACTCTTGTATTACTCTTATTTTATTATTTTTTATTATTTTGACGCCAGTCCTTTGTCTGGAAATCTTTCGTCACAATCTGTGACATCTTGGGTGACACTGTCCGCTTCCGTGTGTGTTTTTGCTTCACTCACTCCATTATCCAGAAAATAAATTAGGAAAGCAACGTGACAGTTATATGTAAAAGATATTTGTAAATTCATCGGTATATGATTAATGACTAATTGTTGATAGTTTACCTAAACGCCACCTGGAGGAATGCATCATGAATGAATGTACTAAAATTGACGGAAATGTGAAATTACGGCATTGGGTTCTTATGAATTTTTCAAAGAGCATCGAACTTCGTATCTCTAATGGTGGGCACCATTTTAGAAATGTTTTTCATTAATGTACTTGTAAAAAATTATTGAAAATATGCACTTTCGCTTATGTATACAAACTTCACGGTCACTCTGTATATTTATCCTTTCAACAGCGAAATCCCACGATATTTTCATTCCGTCAGTATCATACGTGTGAAACACACTAAAGCAAGAAATCTGGCTTTGAAAATGTAAATTTGATTGCTGATGAATCATTGAATATTTTACGATATTCGACCTATTTTCAGCTTATAGAAAATCCGATAAAATTAATGATTTTAGGCTATTGTTAGTTGAAAGTCTTCGATGAATATCAATAAAAGTGCCTTTAAGAATATATGAATTCTGATTTTTTGCTCAAAATACCAGTACTAATTATTATCACATCCGAATGTTGTAATCGTATATTTCTAAGAGTTACCAACATGATGCCAATATTATTCAGAAAGGCAAGTGGTCATTATCGAACCATTCTATTTTAGGAATTGTGTCCATAACCAGGGTGGAGGCGCAATGGCCCAGTGGTTAAGGCAGCGGACTCGCGGTCATAGGATCGCGGTTTCGATTCCCAGACCGGGCGTTGTGAGTGTTTATTGAGCGAAAAAAAACACATAAAGCTCCACGAGGCTCCGGCAGGGGATGGTGGCGAACCCTGCTGTACTCTTCCACCACAACTTTCTCTCACTCTTACTTCCTGTTTCTGTTGTGCCTGTATTTCAAAGGGTCAGCCTTATCACATTGTGTCACACTGAATATTCCCGAGAACTACGTTAAGGGTACACGTGTCTGTGGAGTGCTCAGCCACTTGCACGTTAATTTCACGAGCAGGCTGTTCCGTTGATTGAATCAACTGGAACTCTCGACGTCGTAAGCGACGGAGTGCCAACAACAACAGCCATAACCAGGATATTATATTTATGACCGCTGAAAGCAGCATACAGCTTTTGTTCCGATGTAACATTAAGTTTCTACTCTCACAGTTAATTTTTAACTGGGAGACACAGTTTTGTAATAGGCAGAGAAATTGCTAGGGTTATATTTTTAACAGGCTTTGGTGATATTGTTGGAATCGTATCTATAAATGAGTGCAGTTATCATTTTGAAAATAAAATAATATTGTTTTATCTCTGAATAAACAATGTTTTTTGGCAATTTTTAAATTTTGCTAAAGCAAAGATTTTGCTTGAAGGTCGTTCAAAGACGTTTCAAAATTCATCTTTTTATCACTTAGAAGGCATATAGTGCTTTGCTATGTAGACAGGCATTTATAGTATCTGAAATAAAACTCACTTTTGTGTTATCTATAATCATTTTGTGAAGACATATTCATTTATCATATTTTTGTCATTCACCTGTTTTCACTTAAATATTTAATTAATTTTGTTTTGGATGCGATCGGGGCTTTCTTTTACAGAAAATTCTTAGCTTTTGATACATTTCCACCTTTTTAAGCCCGTCAGTTGACAACGTCGGGCGAAATGCTTAGCGGTATTTCGTCTGTCTTTACATTTTGAGTTCAAATTCCACCGAGGTTCACTTTGCCTTTCATCCTTCGTGGTCGGTAAATTAATCACCACTTGTGTAATGGGGTCGATCTAATCGACTGACCCTCTTCCCCAAAATTTCGGGATTTGTCCCTAGAGTAGAAAAGAATATTCTAGCCATCGCTCATTGTCTGTTTTTAACCAGATACAGTGGCTAGACTTTTCCACTGTGGTTTGAATATCGTTCATAGTTGTATTCACTTTATAATGAGTAAGGCCTAACGATAACAACAGTCGCCTCGCACTGAATCCAACAAATCCTCTACATCCGACTGCACTTGGAAAATGCTCCGCTTTCCTGCCTGCGTCTCCATATTCCTCGAGGGTAATATTCGAAGATATAAAAAGAAAAAAAATGTTCATGTTTTCAATATCATATGTGTACAATGCACAGAAAGAAACTTGGTAACTCTAGTATGTTTTTAGTGTTGATAAATAATTCAGTGCCTTTTACAGTACATGATCGCGTTTCTCAGTTTGACAACTCCATTTATGGGTAATAAGATCTCTAACAACTTATTAGTTCGAAATTAGTCATTACATAACTGAAATAATTTACTTCTTCCATTGTTTAATACTGCAATTGGTTGTAATAGTATGTGATATTTGCCCGAAAAACATACACCACACTTTCTAGATCAAAGGAACAGTCATTCAATAATTGGCCACTGCACGTGAACTGTTTCAGTGACGAAACGTTTTTGCTTTTCATAACATAGTACACAGTTAAGAAATAAACAAAAACAGACTTTAGTAAATTTTTAACAGGCGAAATACCTGTTACACGTAACAATTTCATACAAAATTTGCTTTTAGATCAAGTCCCGTTTTTACAACACTGCGAAAAGTATTACATACATACACATACATAGATACATGCATCATGCAGACATACATATACACACACGCGCACGCACACATGTAGATATGCACATGCGCACAAAGATACTCTTACTCTTTTACTCGTTTACTTGATTCAGACTGTGGCCATGCTGGAGCACCGCCTTTAGTCGAGCAAATCGACCCCGGGACTTATTCTTTGTTAGCCTAGTACTTATTCTATCGGTCTCTTTTGCCGAACCGCTAGGTGACGGGGACATAAACACACCAGCATCGGTTGTCAAGCGATGTTGGTTGGGGGACAAACACAGACACACAAACATACACACACACATACATACACATATATATATATACGACGGGCTTCTTTCAG
>NC_068986.1:106445801-106449642 GCF_001194135.2 Octopus bimaculoides
TATGTATGTATAAATATAGTTGTGGAGGCGCAATGGCCCAGTGGTTATGGCAGCGAACGTGCGGTCAGAGAATCGCGGTTTCGATTCCTAGATGGGGCGTTGTGAGCAAAAACACCCAAAAACTCCACTAGACTCCGGCAGGGGGTGGTGGCGACCCCTGTTGTACTCTTTCACCCCAACTTTCTCTCACTCTTTCTTCCTGTTTCTTGAACACATACGCCATAGAAACCGGGAAGCCGGGTCCATGAGCCTGGCTAGGCTTTAGAAGGGCGCATAGATAGATAGATAAATGTAGTTCAAATTTACAGAAAACAGACGAAGAGAGGTGAGTGGACAACAAACTGTGCGCCGGGAAGAATGGAAAACTCTTTGACGTTTCGAGCCTACGCTCTTCGAGAGAAAGGGATAAGAGGAACAAAATAGAAAGAAAGCATAAAAACGGAAACAGGAAAATGTGTAGGGATTGACAGTTTAACATATCAATGAATGTGTATATGTGTGTGTGTCTATATCTGTGTGTGATGATGTAAATGTAATGTACGGATGGTTTTGACTAGTTTAATACGGGATTGACGTTTTTATTGCTCACAAGAAAAAAAATAAATATATTAAGTTCTGTGTTTTCAGAACAAGACAATAAAATACGAACAAAATTGATATTTCTTCTAAGGAAATTCTGCTTCACTTTATTTTATGATATTCTGTGGTTGAAAGGCGGTGAACTAGCAGAAACGTTAGCACGCCGGGCGAAATGTTTAGCGGTATTTCTGTCTTTACGTTTTGAGTTGAATTCCACAGAGGTCGACTTTGCGTTTCATCCTTTCGGGGTCGATAAATTAAGTACCAGTTCCGTACTGGGGTTGATCTAATTGACTGGTTCTCTCCCACAAAATTCTGGGCATTATTTTCCTACTTACTAGATATGACAGTGGTGAACTTAACGTATAACGTAGTCTTACTTTGACATTCGAACGGTAATTCGCCAGACGGTAAATATATGAGGTAAGAATCGAGATCTAGGGAGGGTGACGAATGAGCTGCATGATTTCACCAGAGTCCGAACAGATTTATTGTAAGATTGCCGTGGGGTGGCAAGGATGGAATGGATTATATGAGTAGTTGGTTGATACTCTATTTCTTGTAGAACTTCGTTTCGGATCCGATATTCAGTTAATTAGTTGGCAGTTCTGTAAATGTTCACTTCTATGTTAAGTTGAAGCCCGTCTTTAAGTTTTTTTTGTTACTGTAAATTTCGGTCTGATAAATTCGTATGTGAAAGGGATCCAGAGTTGTCTATGACGAGCGGCTTAGTAGTAACGATAAGTGGTCTATTTCCGATGTTTATAGAATATTCATCCTGATTGTGGTAATCAGAAATTGGTGTGGCACTATTTCTTCTGAATCCAATGCAATTTTGGCTTGCAGTACTCTTCTTATCATGGGTAATTCTATTATGACTATGGTAGAATCGATTAATCACTTTGGATAAATCTTGCTGTGAAGTGCTTGGAATCTGTCCAAGTTTAAAAAATAGCTCTGAAATCTGGAGATATATTGATCAAGCAATATACGGGAAGTGTTTCAAAAATTCCTTAATCATAGAATAATGAATGAGAAAGTTTCTGGAATGTTAGAGATGATGCCACATTTCATCCATAGTTTTATGAATCCAGAAACAGTTCTTCGCTCGTTTCACTGTATAGATTGAGTAATTTAATTATCATAGAAATGTCAGCCTGGCTCAGAGTACTATCGTTATATGAAACATTGTGAAATAGAGTAATGAATATATTTTCTAAAAGGACACGCAACACTACAGTTTGGAGATAAAATGGAACGAAAAGCAAGCAGTAAAGGCTTATAGTTACAAACATTTTACTTGTTTCGGTCGTTTGATTGGGGCCCTGCTGAGGCACGGAATTCTGTTCCTATTGAGTATCAATAGTTGAGATTTAAGATCTATTTTCAGTCAGGAGTGACAACAGGTTATAAATAACTAGTCATAGCATGTCGTGACCGCTTGTGTTAAATCAACCAATCAGTGTAGCTTAAATATTGTTAGCCATTAAGAGACAGACAAAATTTTAATAAGGATGTTTTCTTATCTCTTCAAATATCTAATATTTCTGTTTCTTTGTTGTAACCTCTACTGTTTCGGTCTCCCATCTTTACATCAACTCCTTCACCACTAATTCTTCGCCATTATCCTAAACGACAGTTTTTTTTTCTACTTCGGTGATACCACATATAAACAGATATCGTTCTTTCCACCTGGAGTGGTTGGGGAGAAACAAATCCGTCAGATTTTAATTGCCATTACATATGTAGACCAACTGGAGTGCTTATGAATTACACACCGCTTTCTTTTCCTGATATGTAGATGACGTCATAATTCTCGTGAAGAATCAATGACCATGTATTAATATATTCTACTACGTCCATAAAGACATAAAGTTTGATATAGAACCTCCTGATGGTGCCGTATTTCTATTTCTTTCTTCATTCTCTCTCACTATTTCTCCTACTCTGTCTCCCTCTTCCCATCTTTCTCTCTTTCATTCTCGCTTCAGTTTCCGTCTCCAAATCCATCTTTTAATACCAACAAATACAGAAACATTCCTGCAAGTGTTTGTTTGTGTCATACAGATCAATCTTATTTACTAGAGCTAATGATACATAGGAAGTGGATTGTTAAGTATACACACCAGACGTGATAATTTAGGCAATAGAGCCGTCAACTCTAAGAGGCTCCAAAAGATGCTGGTAAACAATAGCTACCTAGCAGATAGATGACTGTATAATATAGCACTAAAGAAGGCACATGGCTCAGTGGTTAGAACAACGGGCTTACAATCATGAGGTAGTGTATTCGATACCCGGACCAGGCTCTGTCTTGTGTTCTTGAGCAAGACACTTTATTTCACGTTGCTCCAGTTCACTCAGCTGTAGAAATGAGTTGCGACGTCACTGGTGCCAAGCTGTATCGGCCCCTTTGCCTTTCCCTTGGATGACACTGGTGGCGTGGAGAGGGGAGGCCGGTGTGCATGGGCGACTGCTGGTCTTCTATAAACAACCTTCCCCAGAATTGTACCTCAGACGGGAACTTTCTAGGTGCAATCCCATGGTCATTCATGACCGAAGGTGAGGGTCTTTACCAACATAAAGAAGGATCACCCCAAACAACACTTGCTTTTTACGAACACCACACTTTTTACTGAAATCATAAGTAAGGTTTGGATGTACAACTAACAAACACAGGCCATCTGCCTGAAAAATGTATTGTGTGGTAGGCAGCCACACATGGCAACATTGTGTGTACGTTATCCAACTGTCCTATTAAGGAATTGGATAAATATTTTATGACTGTTCATCATTTCTTTTAATTTTTAATGAAAACCATGTTGAGTGGAGGATGAATATTTGAAACTGAGGACACAGAGTTAAAGCATAAGCAACTTAGAGCTTGTTTAGAGTCAATGGTTTTCAGGAATACATGCGATTACTATTCATAAGGTACTACTCTGTCCCTGTGCATTGTATATGGTATTACACGAGTATTTCCCAAAAGACGGATATTAAACTACGAAGATGTTTTATTAAGTGGAGCTGTGAAAACATTAAAAGGTGCGTAAGTTGCGAGAATAATGAAATATTGTTCTGATGTCTCATGTAGTTATACGCATTTATTTGTGTAATTCTACTTATATATATATATATATATATATATATATATAAATTTATCTGTGTGCCCACGAGCATATTCCTGAAGAGAGAAGCTAGTGCACACATTTTTAATAGAGTGAGAATTAACATGCACGGTCAGGAAAAAAATCCATAAACA
>NC_068986.1:106452267-106454798 GCF_001194135.2 Octopus bimaculoides
CAGTATGGGATATCACCGCCATATATATGTGTATATTAGTGTATGTGTATATATGTGTGTTCAAGTGAATATATATATATATATATATATATATATATATATATATATATGTGTGTGTGTGTGTGTGTGTATATAAATATACATACTAATGCATGTAAATAAAACCCATCTGTGTTACGTATGGAAGTAAGGTGACTGGTAAAAAGTGGGCTAAAAAACCATTTTTGTACTGAAATTAAGAGCGATTAAGAGGTTTTGTTAAAAGATCCATAGAGGTCGTTGTGTTTTTTAATAACATAAATGGTATATAAAGTATATAATAGAATATAAAGAGGTTCACTTTCAACGGCCGTTTCTAGAGTTCCTGTCCTGTTAGAGATATTAATAAATCTTACAAACTATGTGGACAACGTCCCTTTCATCAGGAAAGGTATCCTCACAAAATCATATTCTTGATACTTTTGATTCTTACGGAATGATGGATATATATATATATATATATATAAAGGAATTTATTACGTATGCAAATGAGTGGAGACCATGGAATGGTGGGAAAAGTACATTAACCTATTGAGACTTAATTCTGACTAAACACAGGACGATGAAATTTTTCACTGTTTTAAAGAGCTAATAGTTTTCAAGTTGCAGGCACTCTTCCATATAATCCAATATGTTTGGTTCTATATTTTTTTAAAAAAAAGTTTAAGATGCCACTCAACTCTACACTGCTTTCTTCCCCCATCCTTCTCTAATTCCCTTTTTCTCCCCTTCATAGATTTCGGTCGGTCTGTCTGTCTCGTTGCTCACACGTGACCATCGTCCACCTTTCTTTTCCTCACATGAACATCTTTCTTTTCCTGCACGACGTTCTAAGTATTGGACGTTTTCTTTCTCTCCTTTCTATCTTTTCAGAGAAAATGTTTCTTCCAGCTTTCATTATTATTTTCCTCTAGTTCCGGTCTAACGACACTCCATGTTTGCTTTCAGTCGGTTTCCTTGTATGTCTCCACTGTCCTGTTTTTTTCGCCAACTTTGACCCTCCATAAACCCCAAATCCTATTTTGGAATACATGGGATAAACTGTCTTCGAGAACTCATATTGTCGTTGAATGCTCGAAATGAGGAATAGATAGACAGCCAACAACTAATGATGAAGTGTGTGTATGTTTGTGCGTGTGTCTGTTTGTCTGTGTGCGCGCGTGTGCGTGTGTATATATATTTATATATAAAGTTCTGATTTTAGTTAGGAGGAAAGGACTGTTGAAAAAAAAAAGAATTTATATTACAACGCAATGGTTATACAATTATGAATAACATCTTTATACGGATGAAATGAATAATTTCAAAAATTAATTTGTCATTAATTGTTTGATTTTTTTCTATTAATTCTGTTTTTTTTAAATATATTTTTTAGGCAACGGAGAAATATATGAAGAAATGCAATCCAGCTGACACCGATTCGTTTAATTTCATCATTCCATTTACTACTACTACTACTACTACTACTACTACTACTACTACTACTACTACTACTACTACTACTACTACTACTACTACTATCACTACTACTACTATTTCGGAGAAAAGCAGCTGTGCAGGAGAAATCAAAAGGTGGTCAAGAAGAACAAAATGATGATGACGACGACGATGACAAGGACGATGATTATGATGATGGTGGTGTTGTTGCTAGGGGGAATATGTGATGATAACACAGAAATGGTTGTGTGTTGGAAAGAGGAAGGCAACATATATAGATATGCTTAAGCAATCGGATTACTCCTGCAGATACTATAAAGATAAGACTGCTGAGAAGTGATCCGCCACATTTCACTGTCTAATCATTCACCTTAGGTAAAAGAGCATCCGGTTCATTTTAATTCTCTCCTTCATTTGCTTGAAGTGGACAGAAAGCCAATATAAGGTCAGCTTAACACACAAATAAGAGACAGATATGAAAAGTCCCGTGGAGTAGAAATATATAATAGCTGAATCTACTTTCTGGTTTCGATTATCACTTGTATATAATACAATTTTCTTGATAAGTTATGAATAACAGCAATAAAATGAGAAGTTGCGTTTTGAACGAAATTATTATTACTATTTATATTAAGCACTAGCATATCAGTTTTATTCATGATAAAAATTGGGATACCGAAGCCATGAGACAAACCGTTGCTGCATGTGTACATTAACATATATACATATAGAAATACACATATACATTATCTGGATGATATACATATAACACATAGGTCCATACATACATGCATACATACATATATGTATATATATGAATTATATATTTATATAAATACACATATACATATATGTTTATAAATGACATACATATGTAGATACATACACGTAAAGTACTCACACACACGCAAAAATACACATATATATACATATATATATATATATATATATATATATATACATATATATATATACTTATATATAGATCATTTGAGTACATATATGCATGCGTATGTATGTATGTATATATGTATATATATATATATACATATATA
>NC_068986.1:106456150-106457029 GCF_001194135.2 Octopus bimaculoides
TATATATATAGGAATAATTCACAAAAAAAAGCAACTGACGAAGACAGGTGGTGTAGAAAACAAATAGATGTATTAGTATAACGCTCAGGAATTGAAACCGTGTTTAACGTTTCAAGCCTACGCTCTTCGTGGGTGGGGAAAAGCTTGTGTTTGTGTGTGTGTGTGGGGGGTGTATGCGTGTGTGTCTTTGTGTGTTTGTGTGAGTGTGTGTGTATGTATGTGTGTTTGAGTGCTTATTAGTGTAGGTTGTTTGAAGTAGTGTACAAATTTTGTATATTAAGAAAAGGAGGTATTCAGAATTTTTGATAATTATCTGTTTGCGTTTCATCTCGTTCGTGTCTGAGACTCATTAGATATATTACTTTTTAATGAGAATTTTAAATATATATATCTAGAAGATAATGTTCTTTTGTTATTTATATGGGTATGTATATGTGTGTGTACATATGTGCGCGTGTCTATGTACGTGCATGCATGTGTGTACAATCTTCTGTAAGTGTATGATGAATTTTTCGAGGCTTAGTAATATGGAGAAAAAAAACAGAAAAGAAGATAAGAAAGAAAGATACAAAGAGGGACAGGAAGATAGAAAGAAGGACAGGATGGAAAGAGAGAAAAAGAAAAGAAAGCAAAAAGAAATAAAGTAGGAAAGAGTCAAAAGAAAGAAAGAAGGTGACAATAGAAAAACGAGTCCTTTCTCTCTTTCTGGCTTCTTCCCTTTTTTCTTTCTTTCCTTTTGAATTTTTCACTTTTTTCTCTGAGCAACCAAGCCTTTAAATATTCACCACCCGCTTGCCCACTCATGCATGCTTGCACATGCACAGACACACACACACACACACACACACACACACACACACACACACACACACACACACA